>NC_142789.1:30991372-31113872 GCF_988280905.1 Pimephales promelas | reverse complement strand
CACAGAGATGAATCAAAGCAGAAAAAGGGCGTATAAGAGGGCGTATAACATACAGAAGACTGTCAGAATATAAACAGGTACATACATTTACGAAATACAGAAGGCAGTCAGAATATAAACAGGTACATAAATTTAAAAAAAATACACAAACAGTAAAGGCAAACCATTTATAAAGTACATTTAAATAAAAAAAACTGTTTCAGAAAAATAGGAATGGGCATAATACAGCACAATGGCTTACAAGGCAAGGAGCATAAATTAAAGATATATGGAAAACATTCAATCATAAGAGCCAATAAAACTAAAGTAGGCTTAGGGAAAATGCAAAGACAAGACCAGTGATAAATACAAAGGCAAGAGATCAAAATACAAATATGGGAAAGAATGCACAGACACAAAAAGGGCCACTGAGACGATAAGAACATAAGTGCAAAGAAAACTAAATTTGTAATACCCTTTATGCCTTAATGCTATTTTAATCAAACACCACAAGGAATAAATATGTTAAAATCATCACTACAACAGGGCACAAAAAAGGGACTTAACTGGCAGAGGCCTAAAAGGCAAACAGCAGAAATACAAACACTAAAGGGGAATAGGAATGCAAAAAAAGGAAGAATAATCTGAGACGTGCAGCTTTTATGCTTGTGAACTTTATTTTGTTCCATCTTGGAATAGTTTACACAAGACCATAAAGGGCACAGAACAAAAATTAAATAGAAGTTAGTAAAAAAAATACTGTACAAAAGGAAAAAAAGACAAAGACCAATTGAAATATAGAGGGCATAAAAAATCCTTTAAAAATCGTAAAATTTGCTGAAATACAAAAAACAAGGTTAAATAATACAAAGTAGCAAAAATAAGTCAAGTGGATAAAGCTGCTTTAGGAAAAAAAATAAAAGAATAATAAAAAGCATTAAAGCGGTTAAGCATGGCAAAGCAAAAAATTGTCAATATAATTTCATGTGTGACATTAACACGAGTCAATCAACAGCATAAATACAAAATCATGCTCCTTTGACACTTTTGTATAGATGTTAATGATGTTAAAAGTAAACTTAAACAGGAATACAAAACTGTACAAAGTGAAACCACAAAAAAAAGTTGAAAGTATCATGAACAAGGCGGCAAAGGAGGATGTAGAGCCAAAACAAAATCGATAAAAGGATGGGGGGACCTTTGGTGAATGAGCCAGTTACAACTCAGTGGACAACCAACTCAGATGGAGCCATTAGAGATGGGGACCTGGGCAGAGACAAGACCACTGCACTGCAGGGCAATAACTGCCCATGGAGGACCTGATAGAGCATCAACCTAACTTTCACTCTATCGACCAGTCTTTGGCCTCAGATTACCAGCTCTGCCATAAGTCTGCACCTTGAGTCCACCTTTGTGCCAAGCCCCAAAGGGTAAAATGAAAGATGAACCAAAGGGAGTAGCCAACAAAGTAGCCAACAAACACAGGCCACATTAACTAGATGACATGGGTAGAGGAGGGGGGAGGAGCAGCATCAATGAGAGGCTGAGTGTGAAGGACATCAGACTGGATTGGCTATCCTGTGTTGGCCAGTCCCTCCAGCTGTTTAAGTTTTTGTGAGGTTTATAATCAGGTTTTTTTGCATTTTCAAAATTACTTTAATGGGAACACAAAATAAACAAAGGTTAGGATTCACAAATGGGGTGTTCCAAATTACACAAAGTGGTATATGAGCACAAGTAAAGTCATAAAAGAGTAGAAACACAGATTATGGTCCATATTTGTTTCCATGTTCTATTTTTTAAAGCCTTTTGTTACCCCAAGTATAAAAAAAATTAAAATGAAACAAACAAAATCAAGTAACAAAATACAAAAAAGTAAGTTTACAAATTCAATACAAAGCTTTACAATATAAGAAAGGCAAACAATAGCATACAGTATAAGAAAGGCAAACAATAGCATTAATAGCAGACGGAAAATGTTAGAAACCAGTGAAAGATATACAATTTAAAAAATAAAAACCTAAATATACCATAAATGCAAAGACAGACAAAAGGGTCATAAAATAGAAAGGGATAATTAAAAAAGGATAAACTTGATCTTAAAATTGAACAAGAGGCGAAACCATAAATACAAAAATTACATTTAGTACAATATAAATAAAAACTGAAAAAAGAAATTGTCTTTGTGAGTGGGATACACCCCTATATATTTTAGCTCAAGTAACTTTGATTTGCACCTGCAGTTGATAGACTGATGAGGTGAAAGGTTGAAATCAACCCCAACACAAGTCAAGATCCACAAGTCCTTTGACAAGTCCCTTGTCTTTACAAGTCCCACCCACCCAATTCCAACGGTTGAACACTTTAACAGAAGTTAATGAAAATGAATTTTCTTTTTATGTGGAGAACTAAGTACCCCATGAACCCGATAGCCATACCACCATGGGAAGAACAAAATTTAAACGGGCTGAATGAAATTGCAGCATTAAATACAAATGACCACAACAACAGAGATGAATCAAAGCAGAAAATGGGCATGATAAGACAGCCACTAATGCTAACATACAAAAGACAGTAAGAGAATAAAAACAAGTGCATAATTATGCAAAAAGTACAGACAAAACCATTTGACGCAGTTCCTTTCAATGCAAAATAGAACAGGGTAAAGCCTTTTTTATGCCCATTCCCATTTTTCTAGAAGCGTTCTATGTCCCTGTCCCATTGACTAAGACAAGGAGCATTAATAAAAGATGGAAGACCTTAAATCATAAACAAAAAATAGGCTTGGGAAAAAAAGGCAAAGACAAGAGAAAGGAATGAAATAAATACAAAAGATGGGAAAATGCACAAATACAAAAAGGGCCATTGTGACAATAGAAAAAATCTTAAATACATGAGGTGAAGGCATAAATACAACAGCAGCAGTTTCAGGACTATGGTGTTGCACAAAGCAAATTACTTCTACAGTTTTATAAAGTATAAATAATAAAAGGCATTAATGTAGTGAAGATTTGCAGTGACTGTGCTTACTGAGAAGGAACATGGCGTTCTTGTACATACACACATACTCTCTCTCTGAACAGTAACATTTAAGAAGTTGGAGATATTTAATTTCAGACCATAAAAATGCATCTTTTTGTTGTTTGTTTCAAACATTTATGTATAGAAGAAAATGATTGCCTGTTGTATTCCCTTACATTTGTCAATGTAATACATTCAATCAACAGCATAAATACAAAACATTAACATTTATACAAAAGGGAAAAAAGGAGCATGAAGCAAGGGGCACAAAAAATAGGGACTTTAAAAATGTTTATTTATTTTGGCACTTTTGTAAAGACAATATAAAAAAAACATAAGAAATAATTAACAAAGGCCATCATTTGACAATCAAACTTAAATGAGGGATTCGAATAGGATACTAGGACAAATCAATATAAATGATGAAAAGGAACACAAAGGCTAAAATTAAGTGGCATAAAGACACTTTTAAATTATTCTGAGAAGCACTATACAACTACAATTGACTAAAACAAATAGGTCAAAGGCATATTTAAAAGTAGTTTAAAGGGAAAGGTAACAGAGGTATGGAAGTATGAAAAGATTAAATGAATTCAAAGAATAGCAAACAAGCACAATATCATCAGTGCAAAAAGACCAGACCAAAAAAAGGTCATAAAACAAAATGAGTATTAAGAAGGGGGAAAGGGGCTTAAAATGGTACAAGTGGCCTAGCCATAAATACAAAAGCAAATGTTGTCAAATCAATTTCATGACATTAATAAATTCTCTTTTTCAAAAAGTGCTCCTGTGCTACAGAGACAATAGAAGGCATTATCCACACAAGTCAAGACCCACACAAGTCAAACAAGTCAAGATGTACAAGTCAAGACCCACACAAGCCAAACAAGTCAAGATCCACAAGTCAAAATCCACACAAGTCAAGATCTACACAAGTCAAACACAAGTCAAGACCCACACAAGTCAAACAAGTCAAGATCCACACAAGTCAAGATCAACACAAGTCAAGATTAACACAAGTCAAGACCTACACAACTCATACAAGTCAAGATCCACACAAGTCAAACAAGTCAAGATCCACAAGTCAAGACCCACAGAAGTCAAACACAAGTCAAGACCCACACAAGTCAAACAAGTCAAGACCCACAGAAGTCAAACACAAGTCAAGACCCACACAAGTCAAACAAGTCAAGACCCACAAGTCAAGACCCACACAAGCCAAACAAGTCAAGACCCACACAAGTCTAACAAGTCAAGATCCACACAAGTCAAGACCCACAAGTCAAGACCCACAGAAGTCAAACACAAGTCAAGATCAACACAAGTCAAGACCCACACAAGTCAAAACTCACAAGTCAAACAAGTCAAGACCCACACAAGTCAAGATCAACACAAGTCAAGACCCACACAAGTCAAGACCCCCAGAAGTCAAACACAAGTCAAGACCACCACAAGTCAAGACCCCCACAAGTCAAGACCCACAGAAGTCAAACACAAGTCAAGACCCACACAAGTCAAACACAAGTCAAGACCCACACAAGTCAAACACAAGTCAAGATCCACAAGTCAAGACCCACACAAGTCAAACAAGTCAAGACCTACAGAAGTCAAACAAGTCAAGACCCACACAAGTCAAGATCCACAAGTCAAGATCCACACAAGTCAAACACAAGTCAAGACTCACACAAGTCAAACAAGTCAAGATCCACAAGTCAAGACCCACACAAGTCAAGATCCACAAGTCAAGATCCACACAAGTCAAGACCCACAGAAGTCAAACAAAAGTCAAGACCCACACAAGTCAAACAAGTCAAGACCCATACAAGTCAAACAAGTCAAGACCCACACAAGTCAAACAAGTCAAGACCCACAGAAGTCAAACACAAGTCAAGATCAACAAAAGTCAAGACCCACACAAGTCAAGACCCACACAAGTCAAACACAAGTCAAAACTCACAAGTCAAGACCCACAAGTCAAAACAAGTCAAGATCCACAAGTCAAGACCCACACAAATCAAACAAGTAAAGACCCACACAAGTCAAGATCAACACAAGTCAAAACCCCCACAAGTCAAGACCCACACAAGTCAAACAAGTCAAGACCCACACAAGTCAAGACCCACACAAGTCAAGATCAACACAAGTCAAACACAAGTCAAGACCCACAAGTCAAGATCAACAAAAGTCAAGATCAACACAAGTCAAGATCAACACAAGTCAGACCCACAAGTCAAGACCCACAGAAGTCAAACACAAGTCAAGACCCACACAAGTCAAACAACAGTCAAGACCCACACAAGTCAAGATCGACACAAGTCAAACACAAGTCAAGACCCACACAAGTCAAACAAGTCGCGATCCACACAAGTCAAACACAACTCAAGACCCACACAAGTCAAAACTCACAAGTCAAACAAGTCAAGACCCACACAAGTCAAGATCAACACAAGTCAAAACCCACACAAGTCAAGACCCCCAGAAGTCAAACACAAGTCAAGACTCACACAAGTCAAGATCTACAAGTCAAGACCCACACAAGTCAAACAAGTCAAGATCCACAAGTCAAGATCAACACAAGTCAAACAAGTCAAGACCCACACAAGTCAAACAAGTCAAGATCCACACAAGTCAAGATCCACACAAGTCAAGACCCACACAAGTCAAACAAGTCAAGACCCACAAGTCAAGACCCACACAAGTCAAACAAGTCAAGACCCACACAAGTCAAACAAGTCAAGATCCACACAAGTCAAGATCAACACAAGTCAAACACAAGTCAAGACCCACACAAGTAAAACACAAGTCAAGACCCACACAAGTCAAACACAAGTCAAAACTCACAAGTCAAACAAGTCAAGACCCACACAAGTCAAGATCAACACAAGTCAAGACCCACACAAGTCAAGACCCACACAAGTCAAGATCAACACAAGACAAGACCCACACAAGTCAAGATCCACACAAGTCAAGACCAACACAAGTCAAGACCCCCAGAAGTCAAACACAAGTCAAGACCACCACAAGTCAAACACAAGTCAAGACCACCACAAGTCAAAACCCACACAAGTCAAACACAAGTCAAGATCAACACAAGTCAAACACAAGTCCAGACCCACACAAGTCAAGATCAACACAAGTCAAACACAAGTCAAGACCCACACAAGTCAAGATCAACACAAGTCAAGACCCACAAGTCAAACACAAGTCAAGAACCACACAAGTCAAACAAGTCAAGATCCACAAGTCAAGACGCACACAAGTTATGATCCACAAGTCAAGATCCACACAAGTCAAGACCCACAAAAGTCAAACACAAGTCAAGACCCACACAAGTCAAACACAAGTCAAAACTCACAAGTCAAACAAGTCAAGACCCACACAAGTCAAACACAAGTCAAGATCAACACAAGTCAAACACAAGTCCAGACCCACACAAGTCAAGATCAACACAAGTCAAACACAAGTCAAGATCAACACAAGTCAAACACAAGTCAAGACCCACACAAGTCAAGATCAACACAAGTCAAGACCCACAAGTCAAACACAAGTCAAGAACCACACAAGTCAAACACAAGTCAAGATTCACACAAGTCAAACAAGTCGAGATCCACAAGTCAAGACGCACACAAGTCAAGATCCACAAGTCAAGATCCACACAAGTCAAGACCCACAGAAGTCAAACACAAGTCAAAACTCACAAGTCAAACAAGTCAAGACCCACACAAGTCAAGATCAACACAAGTCAAGATCCACACAAGTCAAGACCCCCAGAAGTCAAACACAAGTCAAGACCACCACAAGTCAAGACCCCCACAAGTCAAGATCAACACAAGTCAAGACCCACAAGTCAAACACAAGTCAAGAACCACAGAAGTCAAGACTCACACAAGTCAAACAAGTCAAGATCCACAAGTCAAGACCAAGACAAGTCAAAACCCACAGAAGTCAAACACAAGTCAAGACCCACACAAGTCAAGATCAACACAAGTCAAGACCCACACAAGTCAAGATCAACACAAGTCAAGACCCACACAAGTCAAGACCCACACAAGTCAAACAAGTCAAGACCCACAGAAGAACAACACAAGTCAAAACTCACACAAGTCAAGATCCACAAGTCAAGACCCACACAAGTCAAACAAGTCAAGACCCACACAAGTCAAAATCAACACAAGTCAAAACCCCCACAAGTCAAGATCAACACAAGTCAAGACCCACACAAGTCAAGATCAACACAAGTCAAACACAAGTCAAGACCCACACAAATCAAGATCAACACAAGTCAAACACAAGTCAAGACCCACACAAATCAAGACCCACACAAGTCAAACAACAGTCAAGACCCACACAAGTCAAACAAGTCAGGATCCACACAAGTCAAGATCCACACAAGTCAAGACCCACACAAGTCAAACCCAAGTCAAGACCCACACAAGTGAAACAAGTCAAGACCCACTCAAGTCAAACAAGTCAAGACCCACAAGTCAAGACCCACACAAATCAAACAAGTCAAGATGCACACAAATCAAACCCCATCGGCATAAAATAGTCAATTGGACAGGAACATAGAACAGCATAATTACTAACAATTAAAATAGCATAAATAAGAGATGGATGGAAGACATTAAAACATAAACAAAACAATGGGGAAAAAAATGCAAAGACAAGAAAAAGGAATACAATAAATACAAACGATAGGAATATGCACAAATATAAAATTGTAAATTTTGTAAAAGTACATGTCACGGGGTGACAAAATCCAACTTTGTCCCTAACACAAAGCGGAACTAATGTTCGCCGTGATTGCCTCCCGCCGGACCCAAAATGAGGAACACCGGGCTAGTTCCAGAGTAGTGCAAAAGTCCACGAAAATGGGGTGATCAGCCGAACATTGTTGGCAGCTGTGCATGGGGGAGTAAAGCTTTGCGATTGGGACATGTTGCGATTAGAGGAGTATAAAAGGAGAAAGTACAGACCAAACGGGCATTGTTTTGGGAGCAGTGCTCTCAGAGAAAGTGTGAGCCGTGGTGAAGAGGAAGCGGGGCCGGCAAACGGGCACGGTGCTGTGAGTTGGGAGAAAGAGCAGGCTGATTCAATGAGAAGGAGGTAACCATGGGACAGAAGATGATTTGTGAGAGATCATGAGTAGTCCAAATCAATTTCCATCCTCCTCTCTTGTGTCTGTGGGACCTCTTGATGTGAATCCCAGTTCAGAAGATGGGCGACAGCCATAAGCCATATGTGCATTTCCCACTGAGTGCTGAATTGTTGAGATGAAGTGATGCACTGTTTGCTGTGTGAAGTGTGAACCTAAACCCCTGGATGTCCACTTCTTACCTGAGTTTATCACATTCTGACTGCATAAGAAGAGGCTAACATTGTTGTACTCCACAGACAGTTGAGTGTATTTATCTGGCAGCCCACTGCGAAGAGACACGTAGTGAACGCTTAACCGACTGCTTTTCCAGTGAAACCTCCAGCCATAAGTTCTCTGTCTGTCACATAAAGAAGAGGATTACGTACCTGTATGCTCACCTGTCTGCTTAGCAGTGATGCTCCCCCACTATAAGCTCTATGTCTGTTGATCCTGCAAGTGAACTCAATTCAATTTAAGTTTATTAGTATAATGCTTTTCACAATACTTGTTTCAAAGCAGCTTTACAGAAAGTGCATTACAGAAAAGTACATTTAGTTAATCATGTAATATTAAGGGCATAACATATCGCCAGCATTGAGTCATCTCTCCACAGGTGTCGAGTCATCTTTCACAGGTGTTGAGTCGTCTCTTCACAGGCATATAGTCTTCTCATTGCAGGTGTTGGGGCATCTGAAGTCTCCATGAGAGGCTGGATACAAACTGGAGCTGACGAACGCCATTTTTCTCGGGACAAGCGTCCCGAGATAACAGCAGAAAACAGACGGGAAATAATTAGCATAGCTGATGTTCATAATGATTTCCATTACATAGGAGTAGATATTAAAAAGCACAATCTCACAAACTCTCCACAACCCAACCATACACGCCAACACGTTTGACTAAGGCTGTCGAGCCCCACTATCGCGGTAATGCGTTTCATTGGCAACGGTTCCGTATGGCATACCACCTACCGCAATAACACAATATCTGCCCAACCACCCATCATTCACGCAATACAAACAGGAAAAGTAATGACTGTAAATACTATGCAACCTATACAAGTAACCTACAGACTCTTCAAGTTTTAAAGTATTAAAAGCATTTGATCTGATTCAACAGAGGAATAAAAGGTAAGCAGTATGTGAATGCTTGGCCAAAGAGATGAGTCTTTAGTCTAGTTTTAAACTTTGACAGCGAGTCAGAGCGTCAAACTATATCGGGAAGGATATTCCAGAGTTTGAGCATAAATTATTTAAGTTTGAGCCTAACTTTTATTTCTGGAATATTTGCATTAATAAATAACTAATGTTAATTACAAGCAATTGTCTAGCAGTGTCGTTAATAATCCTTAAGCAAGAACTGACCACAGAGAAGTCATCTGAACAAATTGTAAGTACCATTCAAATGCTTACGATTTAGGGCAGATTTGACTTACTCGACCTAACCTAAGGATAAAAAGTAATAATGTTATAAGTGTTAAAATTAAAGCGCACACACCGTAAAACATGGCGCCCAACGTGGGGCTTTAACTGTTCAATTCTGGCCACTAATTGAACAGTTAAGTGCCTTCTAAACAGCATGTGCGTGGATATGCATAAGGATTAAAAACATTTCTTTTTTTGGAAAAAAAAAAGAAAAAGATACATCACCAAATAGAAGATGACTAGACAAACTTAGTCAAAAAAAAAGATACTAATCTAGAAAAGATTATTTAACACCCAAAACGGGTCAGATGTGCACATAAGAAATAAGTTGAAGGGTGATTGAAACTCTAATAAGTCTATTCCAAAGAGGCTAAGCTATGGCAGCAAAAGCCCAGGAAAAATCCAGCATGACTTTTATACAACCATGTACATGGGGTGAATCTCGTATATTAGAATGGCAAAAGATAGCCTTACAGGCAGAGACATCAGTCCAAGAGATGGAACCAGGAGAAACAGTCTAGCTCTGGTCTTCCGCTGTGTGATCCATGGTGTTGTGTCGGCGCCGGAGTGAATGAAGCCAGAGATGATCACGTCCTCCTGGGCAGAGAAACGCATGGAGTAGACAAAGTCAGAGTCAAAGAGTAACTAACCACTGACTTGTGAGCATTGCCGTGTGATGTTTCAAGCACGGACCGCCGATCCAGCAGCTCACAGCCCACAGGCGTCGAGTTGTCTCTCCACAGGCGTCACTAAACGAGGAACAGACACAGTTTCAATATAATGTTCCACACTAAGCAAATCAATTAAGTTTGGACAACAAAAACTGATTTGGACTTTGACTTACTAGTCATGTCTGTAAGTGGGAAGCGGTCCAGACACGATTGTAGCTTCAGGCAATGTGTTGCGTACCGTCTCGATCAGGCTCCTGTAGCCCTTCTTCAGAACCTCAGCCTGATGTCATTCGCTCCCACATTCAGCACAACAGCTCCGACGCGCTCATCACCGTTCAGGATCTCGGGAACCTGTGCAGCAACATCAATAACATGAGCTCCAGGAAAGCAGTGAGTGCGCACCTTATCCTTACCTGAGGTAGCACGGAAATGACGGACCATGGACGTGCACATGATCACGGTGGCGTCGCGTTCCGACTCGCTAAGAGGAGAGAAGCGGTTCCGGGTCGAGATCTCCAAGACCGGGAGGGGCGGCGGAGAGGTTCTAGCTCTGGTCCTGGCTCGTGTCTTCCTCTGTGTGATCCATGGTGTTGTGTCAGTGCCGGAGTGAATGACGCCAGAGATGATCACGTCCTCTTGGGCAAAGAAACGCATGGAGTAGATGAAGTCAGAGTCAAAGAGTAACTAACCACTGACTTGTGAGCATCGGCGTGTGATGTTAAGCGCTGACCGCCGATGCAGCAGCTCACAGGCAGATTTGACTCTCCACAGGAGTCACTAAACGAGGAATAGACACAGTTTCAAGATAATGTTCCACACTAAGCTTATCAATTAAGTTTGGACAACAAAGACTGTGATTTGGACTTTGACTTACTATTTATTAGGTGTGCGCAAATAATCTACTGAACCTTTCCTGTCCTTGTCTGTACGTGGGAAGCAGCCCAGACACAATGATCGTAGCTTCAGGCGATGTGTTGCGTACCATCTCGATCAGGCTCCTGTAGAACTTCAGAACCTCAGCCTGATGTCGTTCACTCCCACGTGCAGTACAGCAGCTCCGACAAACTGAAGTTGACAAACGCCATTTTTCTCGGGACAAGTGTCCCGAGATAACAGCAGAAAACAGATGGGAAATAATTAGCATAGCTGATGTCCATAATGATTTCCCTTACACAGGAGTAGATTCCAGAGTTTGAGCATAAAGAATTTAAGTTTGAGCCTAATTTTTTTCTGGAATATTAACATTAATAAATAACTAATGCTAATTACAAGTAATCGTCTAGCAGTGTTGTTAATAAACCTTAAGCAAGAACTGACCACAGAGAAGTCATCTGAACAATTGTAAATACCAATCGAATGCTAATGATTTAGGGCAGATCTGACTTACTCGACCTAACCTGAGGATAATAAATAATAAGGTTAAAAGGTGTTAAGGTTCAAGCACACACCGTAAAACATGGCACTCAGCATGGGGCTTTAACTGTTCAATTCTGGCCAGTAATTGAACAGTTAAGCGCCAGCTAAATAGCGTGTGCGTGGATGTGCTTAAGGATTAGAAATTTATTTTCTTTTTTAAACATAAATCAATTAGAAGACGACTAGTGAAACTTAGTCGAAAACAAAAAAAATCTAGAAAAGATTTAAAGAAGACCCAGAAAGGGTTAGATGTGCAAGGCTCGTTGCTTCAGGCGATGTGTTGCGTACCATCTCGATCAGGCTCCTGTAGTCCTTTAGAACCTCAGCCTGATGTCGTTCACTCCCACGTTCAGCACAACAGCTGCGACGCGCTCATCACCGTTCAGGATCTCGGGAACCTGTGCAGCAACATCAAGAACATGAGCACCAGGAAAGCAGTGAGTGCGCACCTTATCCTTACCTGAGGTAGCACAGACATGACTGACCATGGACGTGCCCATGATCACGGTGGCGTCGCGTTCCGACTCGCAAAGAGGGGAGAAGCGGTTCCGGGTTGAGATCTCCAAGACCGGGAGGGGTGGCGGAGAGGTTCTTGCTCTGGTCCTGGCTTGTGTCTTCCGCTGTGTGATCCATGGTGTTGTGTCGGTGCCGAAGTGAATAAAGCCAGAGATGATCGCGTCCTCCTGGGCAGAGAAACGCATGGAGTAGATGAAGTCAGAGTCAAAGAGTAACTAACCACTGACTTGTGAGCATCAGCGTGTGATGTTTCAAGCGCTGGCCGCCAATCCAGCAGCTCACAGGCAGAGTCGTCTCTCCACAGGAGTCACTAAACGAGGAATAGACACAGTTTCAAGATAATGTTCCACAATAAGCATATCAATTAAGTTTGGACAACAAAGACTGTGATTTGGACTTTGACTTACTATTTATTAGGTGTGTGCAAATAATCTACTGATTCTTTCCTGTCCTTGTCTGTACGTGGGAAGCGGTCCAGACACAATGATCGTAGCTTCAGGCGATGTGTTGCGTACCATCTCGATCAGGCTCCTGTAGAACTTCAGAACCTCAGCCTGATGTCGTTCACTCCCACGTGCAGTACAGCAGCTCCGACAAACTGGAGTTGACAAATGCCATTTTTCTGGGGACAAGCGTCCCGAGATAACAGCAGAAAACAGATGGGAAATAATTAGCATAGCTGATGTCCATAATGATTTCCCTTACACAGGAGTAGATTCCAGAGTTTGGGCATAAAGAATTTAAGTTTGAGCCTAACTTTTTTCTGGAATATTTACATTAATAAATAACTAATGCTAATTACAAGTAATCGTCTAGCAGTGTTAATAAACCTTAAGCAAGAACTGACCACAGAGAAGTCATCTGAACAATTGTAAATACCAATCGAACGCTAATGATTTAGGGCAGATTTGACTTACTCTACCTAACCTGAGGATAATAAATAATAAGGTTAAAAGGTGTTAAGATTAAAGCACACACCGTAAAACATGGCACCCAACTTGGGGCTTTAAATGTTCAATTCTGGCCAGTAATTGAACAGTGAAGCCCCAGCTAAATACCGTGTGCGTGGATGTGCTTAAGGATTAGAAATTTATTTTCTTTTTTAAAGATAAAATCAATTAGAAGACGACTAGTGAAACTTAGTCGAAAAAAAATAATCTAGAAAAGATTATTTAAAGAAGACCCAGAAAGGGTTAGATGTGCAAGGCTCGTTGCTTCAGGCGATGTGTTGCGTACCGTCTCGATCAGGCTCCTGTAGTCCTTCAGAACCTCAGCCTGATGTCGTTCGCTCCCACGTTCAGCACAACAGCTCCGACACGCTCATCACCGTTCAGGATCTCAGGAACCTGTGCAGCAACATCAAGAACATGAGCACCAGGAAAGCAGTGAGTGCGCACCTTATCCTTACCTGAGGTAGCACGGACATGACAGACCATTGGCGTGCCGATGACCACGGCGTCGTCGCGTTCCGACTCGCAAAGAGGGGAGAAGCGGTTCCGGGTTGAGATCTCCAAGACTGGGAGGGGCGGCGGAGAGGTTCTAGCTCTGGTCCTGGCTCGTGTCTTCCGCTGTGTGATCCATGGTGTTGTGTCAGTGCTGGACTGAATGAAGCCAGAGATAATCGCATCCTCCTGGGCAGAGAAACGCATGGAGTAGACGAAGTCAGAGTCAAAGAGTAACTAACCACTGACTTGTGAGCATCGGCGTGTGATGTTTCAAGTGCTGACGCCGATCCAGCAGCTCACAGGCAGAGTCGTCTCTCCACAGGCGTCACTAAACGAGGAATAGACACAGTTTCAAGATAATGTTCCACACCAAGCATATCATTTAAGTTTGGACAACAAAGACTGTGATTTGGACTTTGACTTACTATTTATTAGGTGTGTGCAAATAATCTACTGAACCTTTCCTGTCCTTGTCTGTACGTGGGAAGCGGCCCAGACACGATGATCGTAGCTTCAGGCGATGTGTTGGGTACCGTCTCGATCAGGCTCCTGTAGAACTTCAGAACCTCAGCCTGATGTCGTTCACTCCCACGTGCAGTACAGCAGCTCCGACAAACTGGAGTTGACAAACGCCATTTTTCTCAGGACAAGCGTCTCGAGATAACAGCAGAAAACAGATGGGAAATAATTAGCATAGCTGATGTCCATAATGATTTCCCTTACACAGGAGTAGATTCCAGAGTTTGAGCATGAGGAATTTAAATTTGAGCCTAACTTTTATTTCTGGAATATTTACATTAATAAATAACTAATGCTAATTACAAGTAATCGTCTAGCAGTGTTAATAAACCTTAAGCAAGAACTGACCACAGAGAAGTCATCTGAACAATTGTAAATACCAATCGAACGCTAATGATTTAGGGCAGATTTGACTTACTCGACCTAACCTGAGGATAATAAATAAGGTTAAAAGGTGTTCAGATTAAAGCACACACCGTAAAACATGGTGCCCAACGTGGGGCTTTAACTGTTCAAATCTGGCCAGTAATTGAACAGTTAAGCGCCAGCTAAATAGCGTGTGCGTGGATGTGCTTAAGGATTAGAAATTTATTTTCTTTTTTAAAGATAAATCAATTAGAAGACGACTAGTGAAACGTAGTCGGAAAAAAAAAAATCTAGAAAAAATTATTTAAAGAAGACCCAGAAAGGGTTAGATGTGCAAGGCTCGTTGCTTCAGGCGATGTGTTGCGTACCGTCTCGATCAGGCTCCTGTAGTCCTTCAGAACCTCAGCCTGATGTCATTCGCTCCCACGTTCAGCAAAACAGCTGCGACGCGCTCATCACCGTTCAGGATCTCAGGAACCTGTGCAGCAACATCAAGAACATGAGCACCAGGAAAGCAGCGAGTGCGCACCTTATCCTTACCTGAGGTAGCACGGACATGACGGACCACGGACGTGCCCATGATCACGTTGGCGTCACGTTCCGACTCACCAAGAGGGGAGAAGCGGTTCCGGGTCGAGATCTCCAAGACCGGGAGGGGCGGCGGAGAGGTTCTAGCTCTGGTCCTGGCTCGTGTCTTCCGCTGTGTGATCCATGGTGTTGTGTCGGTGCCGGAGTGAATGAAGCCAGAGATGATCGCGTCCTCCTGGCAGAGAAACGCATGGAGCAGATGAAGTCAGAGTCAAAGAGTAACCAACCACTGACTTGTGAGCATCAGCGTGTGATGTTTCAAGTGCTGACCACTGATCCAGCAGCTCACAGCCCACAGGCGTCGAGTCGTCTCTCCACAGGCGTCACTAAACGAGGAACAGACACAATTTCAATATAATGTTCCACACTAAGCATATCAATTAAATTTGGACAACAAAAACTGTGATTTGGACTTTGACTTACTAGTCATGTCTGTAAGTGGGAAGCAGTGCAGACACGATTATTGCTTCAGGCGATGTGTTGCGTCTCGATCAGGCTCCTGTAGTCCTTATTTAGAACCTCAGCCTGATGTCGTTCACACCCACGTTCAGCACAACAGCTCCGATGCGCTCATCACCATTCAGGATCTCGGAAACCTGTGCAGCAACATCAAGAACATGAGGACCAGGAAAGCAGTGAGTGCGCACCTTATCCTTACCTGAGGTAGCACGGACATGACGGACCATGGATGTGCCCATGATCACGGTGGCGTCGCGTTACGACTCGCTAAAAGGGGAGAAGCGGTTCCGGGTCGAGATCTCCAAGACCGGGAGGGGCGGCGGAGAGGTTCTAGCTCTGGTCCTGGCTCGTGTCTTCCGCTGTGTGATCCATGGTGTGTCGGTGCCGGAGTGAATGAAGCCAGAGATGATCACGTCCTCCTGGTCAGAGAAACGCATGGAGTAGATGAAGTCAGAGTCAAAGAGTAACTGACCACTGACTTGTGAGCATCGGCGTGTGATGTTAAGCGCTGACCGCCGATCCAGCAGCTCACAGGCAGATTTGACTCTCCACAGGAGTCACTAAACAAGGAATAGATACAGTTTCAAGATAATGTTCCACACTAAGCTTATCAATTAAGTTTGGACAACAAAGACTGTGATTTGGACTTTGACTTACTATTTATTAGGTGTGCGCAAATAATCTACTGATTCTTTCCTGTCCTTGTCTGTACGTGGGAAGCAGCCCAGACACAATGATCGTAGCTTCAGGCGATGTGTTGCGTACCATCTCGATCAGGCTCCTGTAGAACTTCAGAACCTCAGCCTGATGTCGTTCACTCCCACGTGCAGTACAGCAGCTCCGACAAACTGAAGTTGACAAACGCCATTTTTCTCAGGACAAGTGTCCCGAGATAACAGCAGAAAACAGATGGGAAATAATTAGCATAGCTGATGTCCATAATGATTTCCCTTACACAGGAGTAGATTCCAGAGTTTGAGCATAAAGAATTTAAGTTTGAGCCTAATTTTTTTCTGGAATATTTACATTAATAAATAACTAATGCTAATTTCAAGTAATCGTCTAACAGTGTTGTTAATAAACCTTAAGCAAGAACTGACCACAGAGAAGTCATCTGAACAATTGTAAATACCAATCGAATGCTAATGATTTAGGGCAGATTTGACTTACTCGACCTAACCTGAGGATAATAAATAATAAGGTTAAAAGGTGTTAAGGTTCAAGCACACACCGTAAAACATGGCACCCAGCATGGGGCTTTAACTGTTCAATTCTGGCCAGTAATTGAACAGTTAAGCGCCAGCTAAATAGCGTGTGCGTGGATGTGCTTAAGGATTAGAAATTTATTTTCTTTTTTAAAGATAAATAAATTAGAAAACGACTAGTGAAACTTAGTCGAAAACAAAAAAAAACTAGAAAAGATTTAAAGAAGACCCAGAAAGGGTTAGATGTGCAAGGCTCGTTGCTTCAGGCGATGTGTTGCGTACCGTCTCGATCAGGCTCCTGTAGTCCTTCTTTAGAACCTCAGCCTGATGTCGTTCACTCCCTAGTTCAGCACAACAGCTGTGGCGCGCTTATCACCGTTCAGGATCTCGGGAACCTGTGCAGCAACATCAATAACATGAGCACCAGGAAAGCAGTGAGTGCGCACCTTATCCTTACCTGAGGTAGCACGGACATGACAGTCCATTGGCGTGCCGATGACCACGGCGTCGTCGCGTTCCGACTCGCAAAGAGGGGAGAAGCGGTTCCGGGTCGAGATCTCCAAGACTGGGAGGGGCGGCGGAGAGGTTCTAGCTCTGGTCCTGGCTCGTGTCTTCCGCTGTGTGATCCATGGTGTTGTGTCGGTGCTGGACTGAATGAAGCCAGAGATAATCGCGTCCTCCTGGGCAGAGAAACGCATGGAGTAGACGAAGTCAGAGTCAAAGAGTAACTAACCACTGACTTGTGAGCATCGGCGTGTGATGTTTCAAGTGCTGACGCCGATCCAGCAGCTCACAGGCAGAGTCGTCTCTCCACAGGCGTCACTAAACGAGGAATAGACACAGTTTCAAGATAATGTTCCACACCAAGCATATCATTTAAGTTTGGACAACAAAGACTGTGATTTGGACTTTGACTTACTATTTATTAGGTGCATGCAAATAATCTACTGAACCTTTCCTGTCCTTTTCTGTACGTGGGAAGCGGCCCAGACACGATGATCGTAGCTTCAGGCGTTATGTTGCGTACCATCTCGATCAGGCTCCTGTAGAACTTCTTCAGAACCTCAGCCTGATGTTGTTCGCTCCCACGTGCATTACAGCAGCTCCGACAAACTGGAGTTGACAAACGCCATTTCTCAGGACAAGCGTCCTGAGATAACAGCAGAAAATAGATGGGAAATACTTAGCATAGCTGATGTCCATAATAATTTCCCTTACACAGGAGTAGACTGCAGAGTTTTTGGAGCATGAAGAATTTAAGTTAGCCTAACTTTTATTTCTGGAATATTTACATTAATAAATAACTAATGCTAATTACAAGTAATCGTCGAACAGTGTTAATAAACCTTAAGCAATAACTGACCACAGAGAAGTCATCTGAACAATTGTAAATACCATTCGAATGCTTATGATTTAGGGCAGATTTGACTTACTCAACCTAACCTGAGGATAATAAATAAGGTTAAAAGGTGTTAAGTTTAAAGCGCACACCGTAAAACATGGCGCCCAGCGTGGGGCTTTAACTGTTCAATTCTGGCCAGTAATTGAACAGTTAAGCACCTACTAAATAGCATGTGCGTGGATCTGCTTAAGGATTAGAAATGTATTTTCTTTATTAAAGATAAATCAATTAGAAGACGACTAGTGAAACTTAGTCGAAAAAAAAAATCTAGAAAAGATTTAAAGAAGACACAGAAAGGGTTAGATGTGCAAGGCTCGTTGCTTCAGGCGATGTGTTGCATACCGTCTCGATCAGGCTCCTGTAGTCCTTCTTCAGAACCTCAGCCTGATGTCGTTCGCTCCCACGTTCAGCACAACAGCTCTGACGCGCTCATCACCGTTCAGGATCTCGGAACCCCTGTGCAGCAATAATCAAGAACATGAGCACCAGTAAAGCAGTGAGTGCGCACCTTATCCTTACCTGAGGTAGCACAGACATGACTGACCATGGACGTGCCCATGATCACGGTGGCGTCGCATTCCGACTTACCAAGAGGGTAGAAGCGGTTCCGGGTCGAGATCTCCAAGACGGCGGCGGAGAGGTTCTAGCTCTGGTACTGGCTCGTGTCTTCCGCTGTGTGATCCATAGTGTTGTGTCGGTGCCGGAGTGAATGAAGCCAGAGATGATCATGTCCTCCTGGGCAGAGAAACGCATGGAGTAGATGAAGTCAGAGTCAAAGAGTAACCAACCACTGACTTTTGAGCATCGGCATGTGATGTTTCAAGCGCTAACCGTCGATCCAGCAGCTCACAGGCGTCGAGTCGTCTCTCCACAGGCGTCACTAAACGAGGAACAGACAAAATTTCAATAGAAATGTTCCACACTAAGCATATCAATTAAGTTTGGACAACAAAAACTGTGATTTGGACTTTGACTTACTAGTCATGTCTGTAAGTGGGAAGCAGTGCAGACACGATTGTTGCTTCAGGTGATGTGTTGCGTCTCGATCAGGCTCCTGTAGTCCTTCTTTAGAACCTCAGCCTGATGTCGTTCGCTCCCACGTTCAGCACAACAGCTCCGACACGCTCATCACCGTTCAGGATCTCGGGAACCTGTGCAGCAACATCAAGAACATGAGCACCAGGAAAGCAGTGAGTGCGCACCTTATCCTTACCTGAGGTAGCACGGACATGACAGACCATGAACGTGCCCATGATCACGGTGGCGTCGCGTTAGGGCTCGCTAAGAGGGGAGAAGCGGTTTCGGGTCGAGATCTCCAAGACCGGGAGGGGTGGCAGAGAGGTTCTTGCTCTGGTCCTGGCTCGTGTCTTCCGCTGTGTGATCCATGGTGTTGTGTCGGTGCCGAAGTGAATGAAGCCAGAGATGATCACGTCCTCCTGGGCAGAGAAACGCATGGAGATGGAGTACACAAAGTGGGTCAAAGAGTAACTAACCACTGACTTGTGAGCATCGGCGTGTGATGTTTCAAGCACTGACCGCCAATCCAGCAGCTCACAGGCAGAGTCGTCTCTCCACAGGCATTGAGTAGTCTCTCCACAGGAGTCACTAAACGAGGAATAGACACAGTTTCAAGATAATGTTCCACACTAAGCATATCAATTAAGTTTGGACAACAAAGACTTTGATTTGGACTTTGACTTACTATTTATTAGGTGTGTGCAAATAATCTACTGAACCTTTCCTGTCCTTGTCTGTACGTGGGAAGCGGCCCAGACACAATGATTGTAGCTTCAGGCAATGCATGGGACAAGCGTCCCGAGATAACAGCAGAAAAAAGATGGGAAATAATTAGCATAGCTGATGTCCATAATGATTTCCCTTACACATGAGTAGATTCCAGAGTTTGAGCATAAATAAAATTTAAGTTTGAGCCTAACTTTTCTTTCTGGAATATTTACATAAATAAATAACTAACGCTAATTACAAGTAATTGTCTAGCAGTGTTGTTAATAAACCTTAAGCAAGAACTGACCACAGAGAAGTCATCTGAACAATTGTAAATACCAATCAAATGCTAATGATCTAGAGCAGATTTGACTTACTCGACCTAACCTGAGGATAATAAATAATAAGGTTAAAAGGTGTTAAGATTAAAGCACACACCGTAAAACATGGCGCCCAGCGTGGGGCTTTAACTGTTCAATTCTGGCCAGTAATTGAACAGTTAAGCGCCAGCTAAATAGCGTGTGCATGGATGTGCTTAAGGATTAGAAATTTTTTTTTTAAAGATAAATCAATTAGGAGACGACTAGTGAAACTTAGTCGGAAAAAAAAAATCTAGAAAAGATTATTTAAAGAAGACCCAGAAAGGGTTAGATGTGCAAGGCTCGTTGCTTCAGGCGATGTGCTGCGTACTGTTTCGATCAGGCTCCTGTAGTCCTTCAGAACCTCAGCCTGATGTCGTTCGCTCCCACGTTCAGCACAACAGTTCCGCCGCGCTCATCACCGTTCAGGATCTCGGGAACCTGTGCAACAACATCAAGAACATGAGCACCAGGAAAGCAGTGAGTGCGCACCTTATCCTTACCTGAGGTAGCACGGACATGACGGACCATTGGCGTGCCAATGACCACGGCGGCGTCGCGTTCCGACTCGCAAAACGGGGAGAAGCGGTTCCGGGTCGAAATCTCCAAGACCGGGAGGGGCGGCGGCGGTGAGGTTCTAGCTCTGGTCCTGGCTCTGGTCCTGGCTTGTGTCTTCCGCTGTGTGATCCATGGTGTTGTGTCGGTGCTCGACTGAATGAAGCCAGAGATGATCGCATCCTCCTGGGCAGAGAAACGCATGGAGTAGATGAAGTCAGAGTCAAAGAGTAACTGACCACTGACTTGTGAGCATCGGCGTGTGATGTTAAGCGCTGACCGCCGATCCAGCAGCTCACAGGCAGATTTGACTCTCCACAGGAGTCACTAAACAAGGAATAGATACAGTTTCAAGATAATGTTCCACACTAAGCTTATCAATTAAGTTTGGACAACAAAGACTGTGATTTGGACTTTGACTTACTATTTATTAGGTGTGCGCAAATAATCTACTGATTCTTTCCTGTCCTTGTCTGTACGTGGGAAGCAGCCCAGACACAATGATCGTAGCTTCAGGCGATGTGTTGCGTACCATCTCGATCAGGCTCCTGTAGAACTTCAGAACCTCAGCCTGATGTTGTTCACTCCCACGTGCAGTACAGCAGCTCCGACAAACTGAAGTTGACAAACGCCATTTTTCTCGGGACAAGTGTCCCGAGATAACAGCAGAAAACAGATGGGAAATAATTAGCATAGCTGATGTCCATAATGATTTCCCTTACACAGGAGTAGATTCCAGAGTTTGAGCATAAAGAATTTAAGTTTGAGCCTAATTTTTTTCTGGAATATTTACATTAATAAATAACTAATGCTAATTACAAGTAATCGTCTAGCAGTGTTGTTAATAAACCTTAAGCAAGAACTGACCACAGAGAAGTCATCTGAACAATTGTAAATACCAATCGAATGCTAATGATTTAGGGCAGATTTGACTTACTCGACCTAACCTGAGGATAATAAATAATAAGGTTAAAAGGTGTTAAGGTTCAAGCACACACCGTAAAACATGGCACCCAGCATGGGGCTTTAACTGTTCAATTCTGGCCAGTAATTGAACAGTTAAGCGCCAGCTAAATAGCGTGTGCGTGGATGTGCTTAAGGATTAGAAATTTATTTTCTTTTTTAAAGATAAATAAATTAGAAAACGACTAGTGAAACTTAGTCGAAAACAAAAAAAATCTAGAAAAGATTTAAAGAAGACCCAGAAAGGGTTAGATGTGCAAGGCTCGTTGCTTCAGGCGATGTGTTGCGTACCGTCTCGATCAGGCTCCTGTAGTCCTTTAGAACCTCAGCCTGATGTCGTTCACTCCCTAGTTCAGCACAACAGCTGCGACGCGCTCATCACCGTTCAGGATCTCGGGAACCTGTGCAGCAACATCAATAACATGAGCACCAGGAAAGCAGTGAGTGCGCACCTTATCCTTACCTGAGGTAGCACGGACATGACAGTCCATTGGCGTGCCGATGACCACGGCGTCGTCGCGTTCCGACTCGCAAAGAGGGGAGAAGCGGTTCCGGGTCGAGATCTCCAAGACTGGGAGGGGCGGCGGAGAGGTTCTAGCTCTGGTCCTGGCTCGTGTCTTCCGCTGTGTGATCCATGGTGTTGTGTCGGTGCTGGACTGAATGAAGCCAGAGATAATCGCGTCCTCCTGGGCAGAGAAACGCATGGAGTAGACGAAGTCAGAGTCAAAGAGTAACTAACCACTGACTTGTGAGCATCGGCGTGTGATGTTTCAAGTGCTGACGCCGATCCAGCAGCTCACAGGCAGAGTCGTCTCTCCACAGGCGTCACTAAACGAGGAATAGACACAGTTTCAAGATAATGTTCCACACCAAGCATATCATTTAAGTTTGGACAACAAAGACTGTGATTTGGACTTTGACTTACTATTTATTAGGTGCGTGCAAATAATCTACTGAACCTTTCCTGTCCTTTTCTGTACGTGGGAAGCGGCCCAGACACGATGATCGTAGCTTCAGGCGTTACGTTGCGTACCATCTCGATCTGGCTCCTGTAGAACTTCTTCAGTGCCTCAGCCTGATGTTGTTCGCTCCCACGTGCATTACAGCAGCTCCGACAAACTGGAGTTGACAAACGCCATTTCTCAGGACAAGCGTCCCGAGATAACAGCAGAAAACAGATGGGAAATACTTAGCATAGCTGAGGTCCATAATAATTTCCCTTACACAGGAGTAGACTGCAGAGTTTTTGGAGCATGAAGAATTTAAGTTAGCCTAACTTTTATTTCTGGAATATTTACATTAATAAATAACTAATGCTAATTACAAGTAATCGTCGAACAGTGTTAATAAACCTTAAGCAATAACTGACCACAGAGAAGTCATCTGAACAATTGTAAATACCATTCGAATGCTTATGATTTAGGGCAGATTTGACTTACTCAACCTAACCTGAGGATAATAAATAAGGTTAAAAGGTGTTAAGTTTAAAGCGCACACCGTAAAACATGGCGCCCAGCGTGGGGCTTTAACTGTTCAATTCTGGCCAGTAATTGAACAGTTAAGCACCTACTAAATAGCATGTGCGTGGATCTGCTTAAGGATTAGAAATGTATTTTCTTTATTAAAGATAAATCAATTAGAAGACGACTAGTGAAACTTAGTCGAAAAAAAAAATCTAGAAAAGATTTAAAGAAGACACAGAAAGGGTTAGATGTGCAAGGCTCGTTGCTTCAGGCGATGTGTTGCATACCGTCTCGATCAGGCTCCTGTAGTCCTTCAGAACCTCAGCCTGATGTCGTTCGCTCCCACGTTCAGAACAGCTCTGACGCGCTCATCACCGTTCAGGATCTCGGAACCCCTGTGCAGCAATAATCAAGAACATGAGCACCAGTAAAGCAGTGAGTGCGCACCTTATCCTTACCTGAGGTAGCACAGACATGACTGACCATGGACGTGCCCATGATCACGGTGGCGTCGCATTCCGACTCACCAAGAGGGTAGAAGCGGTTCCGGGTCGAGATCTCTAAGACGGCGGCGGAGAGGTTCTAGCTCTGGTACTGGCTCGTGTCTTCCGCTGTGTGATCCATAGTGTTGTGTCGGTGCCGGAGTGAATGAAGCCAGAGATGATCATGTCCTCCTGGGCAGAGAAACGCATGGAGTAGATGAAGTCAGAGTCAAAGAGTAACCAACCACTGACTTTTGAGCATCGGCATGTGATGTTTCAAGCGCTGACCGTCGATCCAGCAGCTCACAGGCGTCGAGTCGTCTCTCCACAGGCGTCACTAAACGAGGAACAGACAAAATTTCAATAGAAATGTTCCACACTAAGCATATCAATTAAGTTTGGACAACAAAAACTGTGATTTGGACTTTGACTTACTAGTCATGTCTGTAAGTGGGAAGCAGTGCAGACACGATTGTTGCTTCAGGTGATGTGTTGCGTCTCGATCAGGCTCCTGTAGTCCTTCTTTAGAACCTCAGCCTGATGTCGTTCGCTCCCACGTTCAGCACAACAGCTCCGACACGCTCATCACCGTTCAGGATCTCGGGAACCTGTGCAGCAACATCAAGAACATGAGCACCAGGAAAGCAGTGAGTGCGCACCTTATCCTTACCTGAGGTAGCACGGACATGACAGACCATGAACGTGCCCATGATCACGGTGGCGTCGCGTTAGGGCTCGCTAAGAGGGGAGAAGCGGTTTCGGGTCGAGATCTCCAAGACCGGGAGGGGTGGCAGAGAGGTTCTTGCTCTGGTCCTGGCTCGTGTCTTCCGCTGTGTGATCCATGGTGTTGTGTCGGTGCCGAAGTGAATGAAGCCAGAGATGATCACGTCCTCCTGGGCAGAGAAACGCATGGAGATGGAGTACACAAAGTGGGTCAAAGAGTAACTAACCACTGACTTGTGAGCATCGGCGTGTGATGTTTCAAGCGCTGACCGCCAATCCAGCAGCTCACAGGCAGAGTCGTCTCTCCACAGGCATTGAGTAGTCTCTCCACAGGAGTCACTAAACGAGGAATAGACACAGTTTCAAGATAATGTTCCACACTAAGCATATCAATTAAGTTTGGACAACAAAGACTTTGATTTGGACTTTGACTTACTATTTATTAGGTGTGTGCAAATAATCTACTGAACCTTTCCTGTCCTTGTCTGTACGTGGGAAGCAGCCCAGACACAATGATCGTAGCTTCAGGCAATGCATGGGACAAGCGTCCCGAGATAACAGCAGAAAAAAGATGGGAAATAATTAGCATAGCTGATGTCCATAATGATTTCCCTTACACAGGAGTAGATTCCAGAGTTTGAGCATAAAAAAAATTTAAGTTTGAGCCTAACTTTTCTTTCTGGAATATTTACATAAATAAATAACTAACGCTAATTACAAGTAATTGTCTAGCAGTGTTGTTAATAAACCTTAAGCAAGAACTGACCACAGAGAAGTCATCTGAACAATTGTAAATACCAATCAAATGCTAATGATCTAGAGCAGATTTGACTTACTCGACCTAACCTGAGGATAATAAATAATAAGGTTAAAAGGTGTTAAGATTAAAGCACACACCGTAAAACATGGCGCCCAGCGTGGGGCTTTAACTGTTCAATTCTGGCCAGTAATTGAACAGTTAAGCGCCAGCTAAATAGCGTGTGCATGGATGTGCTTAAGGATTAGAAATTTTTTTTTTTAAAGATAAATCAATTAGGAGACGACTAGTGAAACTTAGCCGGAAAAAAAAAAATCTAGAAAAGATTATTTAAAGAAGACCCAGAAAGGGTTAGATGTGCAAGGCTCGTTGCTTCAGGCGATGTGCTGCGTACTGTCTCGATCAGGCTCCTGTAGTCCTTCAGAACCTCAGCCTGATGTCGTTCGCTCCCACGTTCAGCACAACAGTTCCGCCGCGCTCATCACCGTTCAGGATCTCGGGAACCTGTGCAGCAACATCAACAACATGAGCACCAGGAAAGCAGTGAGTGCGCACCTTATCCTTACCTGAGGTAGCACGGACATGACAGACCATTGGCGTGCCAATGACCACGGCGGCGTCGCGTTCCGACTCGCAAAAAGGGGAGAAGCGGTTCCGGGTCGAAATCTCCAAGACCGGGAGGGGCGGCGGAGAGGTTCTAGCTCTGGTCCTGGCTTGTGTCTTCCGCTGTGTGATCCATGGTGTTGTGTCGGTGCTCGACTGAATGAAGCCAGAGATGATCGCATCCTCCTGGGCAGAGAAACGCATGGAGTAGATGAAGGCAGTCAAAGAGTAACTAACCACTGACTTGTGAGCATCGGCGTGTGATGTTTCAAGTGCTGACCGCCGATCCAGCAGCTCACAGGCAGAGTCGTCTCTCCACAGGCGTCACTAACGAGGAAAACACAGTTTCAAGATAATGTTCCACACTAAGCATTTCAATTAAGTTTGGACAACAAAGACTGTAATTTAGACTTTGACTTACTATTTATTAGGTGTGTGCAAATAATCTACTGAACCTTTCCTGTCCTTGTCTGTACGTGGGAAGCGGCCCAGACACAATGATCGTAGCTTCAGGCGATGTGTTGGGTACCGTCTCGATCAGGCTCCTGTAGAACTTCTTCAGAACCTCAGCCTGATGTCATTCACTCCCGCATGCAGTACAGCAGCTCCGACAAACTGGAGTTGACGAACGCCATTTTTCTCAGGACAAGCGTCCCGAGATAACAGCAGAAAACAGATGGGAAATAATTAGCATAGCTGATGTCCATAATGATTTCCCTTACACAGGAGTAGATTCCAGAGTTTGAGCATAAAGAATTTAAGTTTGAGCCTAACTTTTATTTCTGGATTATTTACATTAATAACTAATGCTAATTACAAGTAATCGTCTAACAGTGTTAATAAACCTTAAGCAAGAACTGACCACAGAGAAGTCGTCTGAACAATTGTAAATACCAATCGAATGCTTATTATTTAGGGCAGATTTGACTTACTCGACCTAACCTGAGGATAATAAATAAGGTTACAAGGTGTTAAGTTTAAAGCGCACACCATAAAACATGGCGCCCAGCGTGGGGCTTTAACTGTTCAATTCTGGCCAGTAATTGAACAGTTAAACGCCTACTAAATACCGTGTGCGTGGATGTGCTTAAGGATTATAAATTTATTTTCTTTTTTAAAGAAATCAATTAGAAGACGACTAGTGAAACTTAGTCGGAAAAAAAAATATCTAGAAAAGATTATTTAAAGAAGACACAGAAAGGGTTAGATGTGCAAGGCTCGTTGCTTCAGGCGATGTGTTGCGTACCGTCTCGATCAGGCTCCTGTAGTCCTTCTTAAAACCTCAGCCTGATGTCGTTCGCTCCCATGTTCAGCACATCAGCTCTGACGCGCTCATCACCGTTCAGGATCTCGGGAACCTGTGCAGCAACATCAAGAACATGAGCACCAGGAAAGCAGTGAGTGCGCACCTTATCCTTACCTGAGGTAGCACGGACATGACGGACCTTTGGCGTGCCGATGACCACGGCGTCGTCGCGTTCTGACTCGCAAAGAGGGGAGAAGCGGTTCCGGGTCGATATCTCCAAGACCGGGAGGGGCGGCGGAGAGGTTCTTGCTCTGGTCCTTGATTGTGTCTTCCACAGTATGATCCATGGTGTTGTGTCAGTGCCAGAGTGAATGAAGCCAGAGATGATCGCGTCCTCCTGGGCAAAGAAACGCATGGATAGATCAGTGTTTCCCAACCCTGTTCCTGGCGGCACACCAACACTGCATGTATTTTTTGTCTCCCTTATCAAACACACCTGATTCAACTCATAAGCTCATAATCAGATGGGTTAATGAGCTGATGAGTTAAATCAGGTGTGTTTTAGATTAGGGAGACAAAGAAAACACGCAGTGTTGGTGTGCCGCCAGGAACAGGGCTGGGAAACACTGGAGTAGATGAAGTCAGTCAAAGAGTAACTAACCACTGACTTGTGAGCATCGGCATGTGATGTTTCAAGCGCTGACCGCCTTTCCAGCAGCTCACAGGCAGAGTCGTCTCTCCACAGGAGTCACTAAACGAGGAATAGACACAGTTTCAATATAAATGTTCCACACCAACCAGATCAATTAAGTTTGGACAACAAAGACTGTGATTTGGCCTTTGACTTACTAGTCCTGTCTGTAAGTGGGAAGCAGTCCAGACACGATCGTTGCTTTAGGCGATTTGTTGCGTACCGTCTCGATCAGGCTCCTGTAGTCCTTCTTCAGAACCTCAGCCTGATGTCGTTCGCTCCCACGTTCAGCACATCAGCTCTGACGCGCTCATCACCGTTCAGGATCTCAGGAACCTGTGCAGCAACATCAAGAACATGAGCACCAGGAAAGCAGTGAGTGCACACCTTATCCTTACCTGAGGTAGCACGGAAATGACGGACAATGGATTGGCCCATGATCACGGTGGCGTCGCGTTCCGACTCGCTAAGAGGGGAGAAGCGGTTCCGGGTCGAGATCTACAAGACCGGGAGGGGCGGCGGAGAGGTTCTTGCTCTGGTCCTGGCTCGTGTCTTCCGCTGTGTGATCCATGGTGTTGTATTGGTGCCGAAGTGAATGAAGCCAGAGATGATCGCGTCCTCCTGGGCAGAGAAACGCATGGAGTAAACGAAGTGAGAGTCAAAGAGCAACTAACCACTGACTTGTGAGCATCGGCTTGTGATGTTTCAAGCGCTGACCACCAATCCAGCAGCTCACAGGCAGAGTCGCCTCTCCACAGGCATCGAGTAGTCTCTCCACAGGAGTCACTAAACGAGGAATATACACAGTTTCAATATAATGTTCCACACTAAGCATATCAATTAAGTTTGGACAAAAAAGACTGTGATTTGGACTTTGACTTACTATTTATTAGGTGTGTGCAAATAATCTACTGAACCTTTGCTGTCCTTGTCTGTACGTGGGAAGCAGCCCAGACACGATGATCGTAGCTTCAGGCGATGTGTTGCGTACCATCTCGATCAGGCTCCTGTAGAACTTCTTCAGAACCTCAGCCTGATGTCGTTCACTCCCACGTGCAGTACAGCAGCTCCGAGTTGACGAACGCCATTTTTCTCGGGGCATTTAAACCACAAACTACAAAGTATAAATTGATTATGTTGGCAAAAAAAGCAAGTTAACAAATTGTCATTAAAGCGGTCATCGGTGAACAGGTCATTCTTTGAGTTATTTAGGGTGCACATTGATGAATAGATCTCACCTGAACTTCACCGGTCACTACATGTGGTTAGGGTTAGGGACCCTCTGCATCTGAAATCTGACTCACTCAGGTGCCTTTATAACAGCGCCCCTTAAAACACAAATCATCAGATCACACACACATCCAGTACTCAATCCAATCAAGAGCTCACTGGAACAAAATCAAATTAATTAATTAGTTAATCAAATAAGTTAATTCATTACAGCAACATATATTTTGAATTTTGGGCATATTTTGAATACGGGTGTTTAAAAAACAGGACCAGTTGTAAATGGATCGTTCGACATAAAAGCACCACATGAACAATCCGATCTCAGTGATAGAGTTCACATCAGACTCATTTATATCTCAGATCTACAGAGGAAACAGAACAGTTAACATGATACACCACATTAAAGAAACAATAATAAATCCTAAAATCTAAATGAAAGAGAATAAAGTGAAATATACAAAAACCTTAAAGACCAGTAAAACACTGGCATAGGCCAGCTGCTAAAAGAAACTGTAAAATACCCATTACACATCATATCACAATCTGAAAAATCTTTTTGGGATGTTTATAAGAGCAGTACACAAAATGAGTTTCATATAAATAGGATAAATAAATAAAAATACTCACAATACAAGCATCCTAATTCTATGATCAAAGGAGGCATAATAACAAGCACATATTTCTGCTTTAGAAATGTGCTCATAATTGTGGTCAGTTACAAAATGGTGGATGTATTAAAGCACACAACGATGGAGATAACTTCAAGAGAGGTTAATAGGACAGTGAACAGCCGCATCCACGAGGAGAACCACACATCAACTACAACTTAAAGTAATGCAAGCAAACAACTAGGGAGAAACAGGCTTAAATACACAGATAACAGATCAGGGAAACGAGACACAGCTGGGGTAAATTAACCCAACGACAGTAACCATAGTAACGAACTGGGAGAGAATGGAGACCTGACTAGTTCATGAGGTTCAGCTGTGTTGTGTTAATGAAGACGGTGAAACTGGGATCAAGGAGTGGCACAATTTGACGAAAGCCTAAAAATGCTTCAGAAAGCCTTGGTTTACTATCACTGCATTTAAACTAGTGATGTTACGTATGACACTGAAGCTTAGATGCGTGAATCACATATGCAACACAATCTCTAGTGAAGCCCCATACATTTTTTAGAAGGTGAGATGCTTAGTGTGTGACAAAGAGCTTGTTTATGGAAACAACACATCATCCATGCTGAGGCATTTCAGAGCTTTACATGAGACTCCACAGCTCCAGAAAGCCGTGTGAAAGAGTGTTCTCTAAGGCTGGGGAATTACTGTAAGAGGAGAAATAGACTCAGCCCCAACACCGTGAAACAGCTTTTATTTCTAAATAAAAATAATTAAAAACTTTATCACCTTTCTGCCATTCCTACAGTTACATAAGTACTATCACTGCCAAGTGTCATACATTTAAAAACAGATGATCCTATCAGACAATGTTATATTCATTGTGTGTGTGTGTGTGTGTGTACAGAGAGAGATAGAGTAGGCCTACATTAAATCTTATTGAATAATATAAGCTTATATTATGTTTTATTGTCACACTTTAATGGGAAAATGAATTTAATAAATGAACAAATCAAACACAAACATGTAAGGTTTTTATTTGTACACATAACATTGAAACTCTGTAGTGTGTTGTGGTTGCTTCATCTGCTAGCTCTTCGGGCTGCTTTATTTTAAATAAGCACCAGATGGCGCTGTTCGACACTCTCGAAGCTTTGAATCTTTTCCCGGAACAGTCAGGGGAAAGCCTCATTGCTTCATTTCCCCATCCCTAATTTTAAACAGTACTGCATTAAAGTTTTTAAAAAAGTTATGAAAATACAAATATACAGAAAGGGTAAAGATCTACAACACCAATTAAGTACAAGTGAAAAATAACCAACAATAAAAATAACTCTCTTATACCTTTACTTCAGTTGGACCTTCCCTCTCCAAACTACATTCCAGACTGGCAATCCTGTAGGATCATCCTGTGGGCATTTATACTTATGGGCAAAACCACTGACAGGAACGCAAACAACAAGGAATACAATTCAACAAACCACCAAATCTCAAGATAATAAACTTTCTGTACATGGCCTAATTCACAAATTATTAAAAACCTTGCAGGTTTAAACATTGTGGCTAAAATAACTCTATGCCATAACCTACTCTTACTCTAAACCTAACCATAGTAGCGCTATGGAATACAAACCTGGCAGGTTTAAATGGCTAAATCAGTTCTATGCCTTAACCTACTCTTACTTTAAACCTAATCATAGTAGTTCTATTGAATACAAACCTGGTAGGTTTGAACATTATGGCTAAATCAACTCTATGCCTTAACCTACTCTTACTCTAAACCTAACCATAGTAGCCCTATGGAATACAAACCTAGGAGGTTTTAAAACATTATGGCTAAATCGGTTCGATGCCTTAACCTATTCTTACTCTAAAACTTAACCATAGTAGCCCTATGGAATACAAACCTGGCCGGTTTAAACATTATGGCAAAATCAGGTCTATGCCTTAACCTACTCTTACTCTAAACTTAACCATAGTAGCCCTATGGAATACAAACCTGGCCGGTTTAAACATTATGGCAAAATCAGGTCTATGCCTTAACCTACTCTTACTCTAAACCTAACCATAGTAGCTCTATGGAATATAAACTTGGTAGGTTCAAACATTATGCATTATGGCTAAATCAGTTCTATGCCTTAACCTACTCTTACTCTTAACCTAACCATAGTAGCTCTATGGAATATAAACCTGGTAGGTTTAAATATTATGGCGAAATCAGTTCTAGGCCTTAATCTACTTTTATTCTAAAAATCAGTGGTGGGTCGTTACCCACTCGTACTCTAAACTTAACAAGAGATTTGGATACCTGAACACTTGGGCCAAATCAGTTATATCTACTCTAAACCTTTTTTGGCGGTCAACTTAATCAGGGGAAATAGTAAAGTTGCTATATCCAGGCAATGGATTGGTTGGGTTTTTGCTCAATCCATTAGGATTTCAGCTTAGCCCTTTGGATTGAGTGGGGCCCTTGTCCAAGTGTAATGTGGTCCATACTCAATCAAATAGTGGAATCACAAAAGCATGGTGATTCGATACCCACAGGGGAGATAGGTGTTTACCATTATAGGTCCTGAAGTTCTAACCCGACAAGGTAGTCAGACAAGCGTCGGCCAGTGCTTTTCCTCAGTCCCGGGTTAGGGTTAGGGTTAACCCTAACCCTGACCCCAAGTAATTTTTAATTCCCAGGTCCCATGTTTAATTCAATAACTGAATTATAATTAATTTTATTAGTCATATAAACAGTTGGGGTCCAAAATTTCATTAGTATAAAATAAGTATATAGAGAGAGGAGAACAGTTATAAGAGCATGATTGATTGATGAATAAATAAATAAGCAATAAATAATTAATAAATAATTAATAAATAATGATACATTTCATATATCTATAAATAATTTAATTTAAAAACACAATATATTTATAGATACACACAAATATATACACATAAATGGACAGGGATAGGGACATGCGAGTTGCGGTTGCTGGATGACGTGGTGGTCTATGCGTAGTGGCCAGGTGTCAGAAGGACCGTGCATAACCGGGTCTGGACTTCGGTTCAGGCTCTGGACTTCCTTTATCCCTAAGTCTAAAAGTATTTTTAAAGGCTGAAAACAATATGGTTTATAGCAGAGAAACAGTGTATGAAGCATTATCTTATGCTGATTGTGTGTTTAAAAATTGGTGGGAGGGGCCACGCCCTCAGCAAAAACTATAAGTACTGAGGGACAGAGAGAGAGTCGTTCAAACTCGCCTGATGAGTGCCTGGGATGGCCGAAACGCGTCGCGAGATAGTTCCTGAATGACCCAGACTGTAAAAAATCGTGCTGGTCACCGTCACATTTGAGGTGTGATGTCGCTGAACCAAATATTTATTTCTCCTCGCCCATACAGGCGTGTTGAGTTGGTCTGTTCAATTTTTGAGTCTCGAGGAAGGACCCCTTCCACATTTTTCTAACACTTAACCCTTGGTTTTCTGTGAAAAAGCCCTCATTGGCACAGCCCAGGCTAAAATAGCCCTTTTATAATTTTACACATCTCTCTGGACATATTTTGGGGTCACTCTGGCGTTGCATTTCGAAGCGGCCAGGCGTGCTATGGACCGTGCATAACCGGGCTTGGGCCTCGTGTCCTGGCTCTGGATTTCGTTTTCCCCTGACTCAGCCAGTGCCTAGTACTCTGGACTTCGATTTGGCGTTGGCGTGTCCTTGGGATTGTTTTGGGTGCATGTGTGGACTTATAAAAAATCTAAAAGTATTTTTAAAGGCTTAAAACAATATGGTTTATAGCAGAGAAACAGTGTATGAAGCATTATCTTATGCTGATTGTGTGTTTAAAAATTGGTGGGAGGGGCCACGCCCTCAGCAAAAACTATAAGTACTGAGGAACAGAGAGAGAGTCGTTCAAACTCACCTGATGAGTGCCTGGGCATGATCGACATTATGCGTGGCGCTGTTCTGAGGCGACAAGCAGCCTTAGCTCGTGTCCGTGTTATTGTGTTTTAAACGTCTTTTTAGCGTCTTTTAGGGTTTCAATTCCCCCTTGTGGTGTGCGGTTAATGTTGTTTGAACACTGCTGAATATCTGTTGAATATCTGAGGGATGGAAGTCACTTTTTACGCCCTATTGTTATTGACCGTTGTTATCTACTTTGTTTGGAGCGACCAAGACACACGCTCCGATACACCCGGGAATTCTTATTGGGATTACAATGGTGCCACCCTGCCGTGACGGATTTTAACATCAATTCACGAGCTGGGAATTTGCCTCCGGAATTATTTACTGGAAGAAACATTGACTTTATACAACAAGGCCAAACCAGGAAGCGTGGGAAAAGGGGTGGTGTGAAACAGCGAACCAGGAAGCTAATGAGCAGGAATCGCATGCCCTTGCCTTCGGTTATACTGGCTAATGTGCGGTCCCGCAGGAACAAGCTGGAGGAATTACGGGCAAATGTCTTACATTTGCGGGACTACAGGGATGCGTGTCTGATGGCTTTTACAGAGACTTGGCTCACGGAGTCGGATTCGGTATCGGCTCTGGATATCAGCGGCTTTGGAGCCCCTTTACGCCTGGATCGGGACAGTGAGGTGACACATAAAACTTTGTGTGGAGGGGTCTGTCTGTACATAAACCGGAGATGGTGCACTAACGTTACTGTAAGAGAGAGGATCTGTCACTCTGACATCGAACTGTTGTCTGTGTCACTTCGGCCGTATTACCTCCCTAGAGAGTTTCCCCAGATTTTTGTGTCTGTGGTTTACATCCACCCCAAAGCTGACGCTAAGTCCGCCGCGGATATTATTTTTAAAACCGTAAACAAACTTCAGTCTATTTCCCCTGGTGCTCCTAATTTTATTCTTGGCGATTTTAACCATTGTAACTTAAAGAAAACACTGAGCAGTTTTTATCAGTATGTAACATGTCCCACACGTCGTAACAAAACTCTAGACCTATGCTACGGCTCCATCAAAAGTGCATCTACGTCCAAGGCGGGGACAGCACTGGGTTCCTCTGACCACAATTCTGTCCACCTCTTACCCACCTACACCTCGGTGTTGAGGAGGGAGAAACCTGTCAGAAAACAGGTGAAGGTCTGGACAGAGGACAGCTCTTCAGCGCTACAAGCCTGCTTTGAGTGCACAGACTGGACAGTGTTTCAGGACTCCTGTTCTGATATTGATGTCTGTAGTTACATCTCTTTTTGTAAAGACTCTGTTCTCCCGAGTAAGGAAGTCAAGGTGTTTCCAAACAACAAACAGTGGTTCTCTAAGGACATCAAGGATTTGCTAATCAAGCGAAAAACTGTTTTTAATGAAGGTGATGTGTATGCTGAGAGGGCTGTAAAAAAGAGATTAGGGCTGAAATTAAAAAAGCTAAATTAAGGTACAAGGATAGAATTGAAGCAGATCTGAGAAGTAATAATTTAAAGAAAACCTGGAATGGTATGAAGACACTGATTGGGTCAAATGATAAAGCTAAAAGAGTTGTTCTAGATGGTTTTTCATCTGATAAACATTTGGCTGATGAATTTAATGTATTTTATTCTCGATTTAACAATTTGGATTTTGATAATGAAATTGAGGGTTTTAGGGCTATCACACAGGCAGCTCCATCAATTACTATTGACAGTAAGACTGTGGCCAACATATTCATGCGCACCAGATCAAAAAGTCCAGGGCCAGATAAGATTTGTGGGCAATTATTAACAATATGTGCAGATCAACTCTGTAATATCTTTCAGTGCATTTTTAATTTGTCTTTATTACAACAAAGAGTTCCTAGAAGTTGGAAGCATTCTATTATTGTGCCTATAGCCAAGTGCTGCCCCCCAAAATCTTTGAATGATTTTAGACCTGTAGCCTTGACCTCATTGGTCATGAAAAGCTTTGAAAAAATTATTAAAGAGGCTGTTTTACTGCAGGTTGGAGATCAGCTGGATCCACTGCAGTTTGCATATAGGTCTGGTAGGGGTGTGGAGGATGCTGTGATCACACTTTTGCACTTTATTTTTAGCCACCTGGATAGAGAAAAAACTCATGCCAGACTTTTATTTGTTGATTTCACTTCTGCTTTTAACACTATTCAGCCCCTTTTGCTCGCTAAGAGACTGATTGCGGATTTTAACCTGGATTTGAATTTGGTGGGCTGGGTATTGGACTTTTTAACAGATAGATCACAGCGGGTGAGGGTAAACAGTACCCTATCTGAAGTCACGTTTACATCTACTGGTTCTCCCCAAGGTTGCTGTCTGTCTCCTCTCCTGTAAATCCTGTACACAAATCAGTGTCGCAGTTTGTACCAAGATAGATATATACTCAAGTTTGCGGATGATTCTGTTATCGTGAGCTTGCTATCGGGGAATGAGCGGGACCATGGGCCACTCCTGAGTGACTTTGTAGAGTGGTGTGATAGTTCATTTTTACAGCTGAACGTATCTAAAACCAAGGATATGGTCATCGACTTTCGTAGGACACCACCTCCCTCTACAGTCACGGTTATTAAGGGCACGGATATTGAGCCCGTTTAGACATAGAAATATCTTGGAGTTATTTTAGATAATAAATTGAGTTTTGAACCGTTGGTAGACGCTGTCTCAAAGAAATTTCAACAAAGAATGTATTTTCTTAGGAAATTGAATAGTTTTAATGATTCTTCAGAAATGATGACTCTGTTTTATCGTGCTTCCATTGAATCGGTTTTATCTTTTTGCATTTCTGCTTGGTTTGGTAGCCTCTCCCTGATAAATAAAAACAGACTAGGTAGTCTGGTTAAAGTGGCGAGCAGGATTTCCAGGAGAGGTCAGGCTCAACCAGGGGAGTTATACAAAAAACAGGTCCACAGGAAAGTTAGTGCTATATCTCATGCACAGGATCATCCCCTCAGAACTGAGTTTGAACTTTTGTCCTCTAAGCGGCGTTACCGAGTCCCTAGATGCAGAACAAAGAGGTTGCATATATCCTTCATTCCGGCAGCTGTGAGGCATCTTAATGGCACTTAGCACTTTATACTTTATGGTTTGCTTTGATGGTTTAGTAAATTATTTATTCATTTATTATATATTATGTATTGGGCGCTAATGTGAATTCCTGCCTTCTGTGCTTCTGCTGGTTGGTTCTGCTGTTGTGTGTCGTTGTATGTTATGTGTTTTTATGTGAGCATTTGCTGCGAATTCAATTTCCCCTTGTGGGACAATAAAGGTACTTTGAACTTTGAGATGTCCGAAACGCGTCGCGAGATAGTTTCTGAATGAGCCAGTAAAAAAGTAACTTTTCAAAAAGTAACTTTTCAAAAAGTAACTTTTCAAAAAGTAACTTTTCAAAAAGTAACTTTTCAAAAAGTAACTTTTCAAAAAGTAACTTTTCAAAAAGTAACTTTTCAAAAAGTAACTTTTCAAAAAGTAACTTTTCAAAAAGTAACTTTTCAAAAAGTAACTTTTCAAAAAGTAACTTTTCAAAAAGTAACTTTTCAAAAAGTAACTTTTCAAAAAGTAACTTTTCAAAAAGTAACTTTTCAAAAAGTAACTTTTCAAAAAGTAACTTTTCAAAAAGTAACTTTTCAAAAAGTAACTTTTCAAAAAGTAACTTTTCAAAAAGTAACTTTTCAAAAAGTAACTTTTCAAAAAGTAACTTTTCAAAAAGTAACTTTTCAAAAAGTAACTTTTCAAAAAGTAACTTTTCAAAAAGTAACTTTTCAAAAAGTAACTTTTCAAAAAGTAACTTTTCAAAAAGTAACTTTTCAAAAAGTAACTTTTCAAAAAGTAACTTTTCAAAAAGTAACTTTTCAAAAAGTAACTTTTCAAAAAGTAACTTTTCAAAAAGTAACTTTTCAAAAAGTAACTTTTCAAAAAGTAACTTTTCAAAAAGTAACTTTTCAAAAAGTAACTTTTCAAAAAGTAACTTTTCAAAAAGTAACTTTTCAAAAAGTAACTTTTCAAAAAGTAACTTTTCAAAAAGTAACTTTTCAAAAAGTAACTTTCCAAAAAGTAACTTTTCAAAAAGTAACTTTCCAAAAAGTAACTTTCCAAAAAGTAACTTTCCAAAAAGTAACTTTCCAAAAAGTAACTTACCCACCAAAATAAAAAATACATTAAAAGTCAAATCAAAAGCATAAATATAAAATAAAAAAATAAACACATTAATTCAATCAACAGCATAAAAATAAAAAAGGAGCATTTAGTTACAACTAAACTTACAAAGGAAATAGAAATACAAAGGAAACAGAAATATACAACAGTACTAGAAGAAATCAAAAGAAATTGAAAACAGTATTAAATAAGAGACAGAGGATGATTGACATTTTGATGTGGAGCTTGAAAGAGCTGTGACCAAGGGATGTGCTGACAGAGGGAATCACCACAGAGGAGATTATGGAGGGAATATGGAGGCAGAACATGGCAGGAAGCCCCAACAAGGTCACCAGGATGTAGGGCCGTAGCACAGTCAATAAAAGGATAGGTGGACCTTTGGTAAATGGACCAAGCAGAACCCAGGGGACAACAAAATGAGATGGAGCCATTAGAGATGAGGATTTAGGCAGAGCTGAAGACCCAAGGCAAGACCACTGCACTGCAGGGCAGAGGCAGAACCACAGAGGTTGAAGGAATAAGGCAAGACCCCCGATACAGCTTGAGGGATAACTGCCCATGGTGGAACTGATAGGTCGACAGAGTGAAAGTTAAGTCCGGGGCTTGGCACAAAGACAGAGGATCAACACATAGGCGGAGCTGGTAATCTGGAATACAAAGGTTGACCCAAGGTGCAATGAAGGATGAGGCAAAAGGCTGCAAGGAGCCAGCAGACACAGGCCCCATTAAATAGATGACATGGGTAGAGGAGGCGGGAGGAGCATCAATGAGAGGCTTCATGCTGAGTGAGAAGGACATCAGACTGGACTGTTTAAACAGCTGGAGGGACCAGCCAACACAGGATAATGGGTTATAAAAAAAAGAAAAAAAAAAAGATTATAACCTGACAAGTACTTTACAGTAATTTTGAAAATGTTTAAAAACTAAAATGAAAAACAAAACAAAGTGCAACAAAATACAAGACAAGTTTACAACTTTCATACAAAGCTTTACAATATAAGAAGGGGCAAACAATGGCATAAAAGGTAACAGAATGTAAGAAACAAGTTAAAAGGTATTTATTAACAATAAAAACAATGCTTTAAAATAAAGATCTAAATATAAAATAAATGCAAAGACAGACAAAAGGGTCATAAAATAGAAAGTCAAATGGAACAAGAGGAGAAACCATAGTTTGGTTGTCCCTTTAATTAAGATAAATACAAAATTAGTACAATGTAAATAAAACACTTAAGAAAAAAAAGTGTCTGCACGGGAGGCATCCCTATATATTGCGTGGGAGGCATCCCTATATATTGTAGCTTAAGTGACTTTGATTTGCACCTGCAGTTGATACTCATGAGGTGCAGGGTGAAAAATCAACCTTGGACAAGACCCACCCACTGAAGTACAACAGCTGAACACTTGAAAAGAAAGATCTCCAGTTTTCCAGAAGTTCATGAAAATAAATCAAGTACCCAGAAAACTTAACCATCCCATCGGGGAGAACAAAATTCAAACAGGCTGAATGAAATAGCAGCATCAGGCACAAATAAAAATCAGCACAAGAACATAGAGATGAATCAAAGCAGAAAAAGGGTGTAGTAAGACAGCCACTAATGCTAACATACAGAAGACAGTCAGAATATAAACAGGCACATACATTTACAAAACACACAAACAGTAAAGGCAAACCTTTTATTAAGTACATTTAAATACAAAATACAACTGTTCCAGATAAATAGGAATGGGCATAAAAATGGTCAATGGGACTGGGCCATAAAACAGCACAATGGCTTACAAGGCAAGGAGCATAAATTAAAGATATATGGAAAACATTCAATCATAAAAAGCCAATAAAACTAAAATAGGCTTAGGGAAAATGCAAAGACAAGAGCAGTGATGGTTCAAATGCAAAGGCAAGAGATCAAAATACAAAAGATGGGAAAAATGCACAAATGCAAAAAGTGCCATTGAGACCATGATAAGGACATAAGTGCAGAGACAAAATTTAAGGAGCATTAAGGCATAAAGGGTATTACAAATTTAATCTAACACCACAAGGAAAAAATATGTAAAAATCACTACAACAGGGCAAAAAAAAGGGACTTAACTGGCAGAGGCATAAAAGGCAAACAGCAGAAATACAAACACTAAAGGGCAATAGGAATGCAAAAGGAAGAATAATCTGAGACGTGCAGCTTTTATGCTTAACAACTATATTTTGTTCCGTCTTAGAATAGCTTAGACAAGACCATAAAGGGCACAGAACAAAGTTTAAATAGAAGTTAGTGAATAAAATACTGTACAAAAGGAAAAAAAAAAAGACTGACTGATTGAAATATAGAGGGCATAAAAAAATCCTAAAATAAAAAACCTAAAATGTGCTGAAATACAAAAAAAAGGTTAAACAATACAAAGTAGCAAAAATAAGTCAAGTGGACAAAGCTGCTTTAGGATGGGATGTAGAGCCAAAACACAGTCAATAAAATGATAGGGGGACCTTTGGTGAATGTGCCAGTTACAACTCGGTGGACAACCAACTCAGATGGAGCCATTAGAGATGGGGACCTGGGCAGAGACAAGACCACTGCACTGCAGGGCAATAACTGCCCATGGAGGACCTGATAGAGCATCAACCTAACTTTCACTCTGTCGACCTGTTTTTGGCCTCAGATTACCAGCTCCGCCATAAGTCTGGGGCTTGGCACAAAGGTGGACTCAAGGTGTAAAGGGTAAAATGAAGGATGAACCAAAGGGCTGAAAGTAGCCAACAAACACAGGCCACATTAACTAGATGACACAGGTAGAGGAGGGGGGGAGGAGCAGCATCAATGAGAGGCTGAGTGTGAAGGACATCAGACTGGATTGTCTATCCTGTGTTGGCCGGTCCCTCCAGCTGTTTAATGGGAACACAAAATAAACCAAAACAGATTATAAACCTCACAAAAACTTAAAGTAATTTTGAAAATGCAAAAAAAAGGTTACGATTCACAAATGGGGTGTTCCAAATTACACAATATGGGCACAAGTAAAGTCATAAAAGAGTAGAAACATGGTTTATGGTCCATATTTGTTTCCATGTTCTGTTTAAAGCCTTTTGTTAACCTAAGTAAAAAAAAAACAAAGAAATTAAAATGAAAACAAAATCAAGCGCAACAAAATACAAAAAAGTAAGTTTACAACTTCAGTACAAAGCTTTACAATACAAGAAAGGAAAACAATAGCATATAAGAAAGGCAAACAAGAACATAAAAAGCAGACAGAAAATGTTAGAAACCAGTGAAAGAAATATATTTTTAAAAATGCATTTATGGTATACTTAGGTTTTTATTTTTGATGAGGTGAAGGGTTGAAATCAACCCTGGACAAGTCAGTCTAACACAAGTCAAGATCCACAAGTCCTTTGACGAGTCCCTTGTCTTTACAAGTCCCACCCACCCAATTCCAACAATTGAACACTTAAAAAGAAACTTCATTTTCATTAACTTCTGTTAATGTGGAGAACCAAGTACCCCATGAACCCGATAGCCATACCATCAGGGGAAGAACAAAATTCAAACAGGCTGAATGAAATCGCAGCATGAAATACAAGTGACCACAACAACAGAGATGAACCAGAGCAGAAAATGGGCATGATGAGACTAATGCGAACATACAAAAGACAGTAAGAGAATAACAAGTGCATAATTATGCAAAAAGTACAGACAAACCATTTGACGCAGTTCCTTTCAATACAAAATAGAACAGGGTAAAGCCTTTTTATGCCCTGTCCCATTGACTAAGACCAGGAGCATTAATAAAAGATGGAAGACATTAAATCAAACAAAAAAAAAAATAGGCTTGGGGAAAAAAAAGGGAAAGACAAGAAAAAGGAATGAAATTAATACAAAAGATGGGAAAATTCACCGATACAAAAAGTGCCATTGTGACAATAAAAAAAAAATCTTAAATACATGAGGTTAAGGCATAAATACAACAGCAGCAGTTTCAGGACTGTGTTTTATAAAGCTGTACAAGTAATTTGCTTTATACAAGTATAAATAATAAAAGGCATTAATGTAGTGAAGATTTGCAGTGACTGTACATACAAGAATGCCATGTTCCTTCTCAGAAAGCCCACAGTCTCTCTCTGAACAGTAACATTTAAGAAGTTGGAGATATTTAATTTCAGACCATAAAAATGCAAGACCTAAAACTACAATGCATTAAAATGACAGTACAGTTAATGCATATCTTTTTTTTTTTGTTTGTTTCAAAACATTTATGTATAGAAGAAAATGATTGCCTGTTGTATTCCCTTACATTTGTCAATGAAATACATTCAATCAACAGCATAAATACAAAACATTAACATTTCTACAAAAGGGAAAAAAGGAGCATGAAGCAAGGGGCACAAAAATAGGGACTTTTTACAAAAGTGTAAAAATACAAAATTTTAAAGACAATATCAAAAAAACACATAACAAATAATGAACAAATGCCATCATTTGACAATCAAACTTAAATGAGGGATTCGAAGAGGATACTAGGACAAATCAATATAAATGATGAAAAGGAATTCAAAGGCTAAAATTAAGTGGCATAAAGACACTTTTAAACCATTTTGAGAAGCACTATACAACTAAAATTGACTAAAACATAGGACAAGGGCATATTTACAAGTAGTTTAAAGGGAAAGGTAACAGAGGTATGGAAGTATTAAAAGATTAAATAAATGCAAAGAATAGCAAACCAAAAGCACAATATCATCAGTGCAAATAGACCAGAAAAAAAATGGTCATAACACAAAATGAGTATTAAGAAGGGGGAAAGGGGCTTAAAAATGGTACAAGTGTCTAAGCCATAAATACAAAAGCAAATGTTGTCAAATCAATTTCATGACATTAATAAATTCTCTTTTTTTAAAAGTGCTCCAAGCCATAAATACAAAAGCAAATGCTGTCAAATCAATTTCATGGCATTAATAAATTCTCTTTTTTTAAAAGTGCTCCTGTGCTACAGAGACAATAGAAGGCATTATCCACACAAGTCAAGACCCACACAACTCAAGATCAACACAAGTCAAACACAAGTCAAGCACAAGTCAAGACCCACAAGTCAAGCACAAGTCAAGATCCACTCAAGTCAAACACAAGTCAGGATCCACACAAGTGAAACACAAGTCAAGCACAAGTCAAGACCCACAAGTCAAGATCAACACAAGTCAAACAAGTCAAGATCCACACAAGTCAAACACAAGTCAAGACCCACACAAGTCAGGATCCACACAAGTCAAACACAAGTCAGGATTCACACAAGTGAAACACAAGTCAAGACCCACACAAGTCAAACAAGTCAAGACCCACAAGTTAAGATCCACTCAAGTCATACACAAGTCAAGATCAACACAAGTCAAGACCCACAAGTCAAGATCCACACAAGTCAAACACAAGTCAAGATCAACACAAGTCAAACAAGTCAAGATCCACTGAAGTCAAACACAACTCAAGACACACACAAGTCAAGACCCACAAGTCAAGATCCACACAAGTCAAACACAAGTCAGAATCCACACAAGTCAAACACAAGTCAAGACCCACAAGTCAAGATCCACACAAGTTAAACACAAGTCAAGATCCACACAAGTCAAGACCCACAAGTCAAGATCCACTCAAGTCAAATAAGTCAAGACCCACACAAGTCAAACCCCATCAGCGTAAAATAGTCAATTGGACAGGAACATAGAACAGCATAATTACTAACAATTAAAATAGCATAAATGAAAGATGGATGGAAGACATTAAATCATAAACAAAAAACAACGGGCTTAGAAAAACAATTGGCTTAGAAAAAAATGCAAAGACAAGAGAAAGAAATAAAATAAATGCAAACGATAGGAAAATGCACAAATATAAAATTGTAAATTTTGAAAAAGTACATCACGGGGTGACAAAATCCAACTTTGTCCCTAACAAAGCAGAACTAATGTTCGCCGTGATTGCCTCCCGCAGGACCCAAAAAAAGGAACACCGGGCTAGTTCCAGGGTAGCGCAAAAATCCCCGAAAATGGGGTGATCAGCCAAACGTCGCTGGCAGCTGTGCATGGGGAGTAAAGCTTCGCGATTGGGACGCGTTGCGATTAGAGGAGTATAAAAGGAGGAAGTACAGACCAAACGGGGCATTGTTTTGGGATAAGTGTTCTCAGAGAAAGTGTGAGCCGTGGTGAAGAGGAAGCGGGGCCGGCGAACGGGCACAGTGCTGTGAGTTGGGAGAAAGAGCAGGCTGATTCAATGAGAAGGAGGTAACCATGGGACAGAAGATCATTTGTGAGAGATCATGAGTAGTCCAAATCAATTTCCATCCTTCTCTCTTGTGTCTGTGGGACCTCTTGATGTGAATGCCAGTTCAGAAGAAGGGCGATGGCCATATATGAGTATTTCCCACTGAGTGCTGAATTGTTGAGATGAAGGGATGTGATGCACTGTTTGCTGTGTTAAGTGTAACCCTAAACCCCTGGATGTCCACTTCTTACCGGAGTTTTCCATCACATTCTGACTGCATAAGAAGAGGCTAACATTGTTGTACTTCACAGACCATTGAGTGTATTTATCTGGCAGCCCACTGTGAAGAGAGACATGTAGTGAACGCTTAACTGACTGCTTTGCAGTGAAACCTCCAGCCGTAAGTTCTCTGACTGTCACTTAAAGAAGAGGATTACATACCTGTATGCTCACCTGTCTGCTTTGCAGTGAAGCTCCCCCGCTGTAAGCTCTGTGTCTGTTGGCCCTGCAAGTGAATTCAAGTTTGTTTGTATAGTCCTTTCACAATACTTGTTTCAAAGCAGCTTTACAAAAAGTGCATGACAGAAAAGTACATGGAAAATTACATTTGGATCATCATGTAATATTAAGGGCATAACATATCGCCAGCATTGAGTCATCTCTCCACAGGCATCGAGTCATCTTTCACGGGTGTTGAGTCATCTCTTCACAGGCATTTGGTCTTCTCATTGCAGGTGTTGGGGCATCTGAAGTCTCCATGAGAGGCTGGATACAAACTGGAGCTGACAAACGCCATTTTTCTCGGGACAAGCGTCCCGAGATAACGGCAGAAAACAGATGGGAAATAATTAGCATAGCTGATGTTCATAAAAATTTCCATTACACAGGAGTAGATGTTAAAAAACACTCACAAACTCTCCACAACCCAACCATATGCACCAACCCGTTTGACTAAGGCTGTCGAGCCCCACTGTCGCTGTAATGCGTTTCATTGGCAACGGTTCCGTATGGCATACCACCTACCGCAATAACACAATATCTGCCCAACCAACCATCATTCACGCAATACACACAGGAAAAGTAATGACTGTAAATACTATGCAACCTATACAAGTAACCTACAGACTCTTCTAGTTTTAAAGTATTAAAAGCATTCGACCTGATTCAATAGAGGAATAAAAGGTAAGCAGTATGTGAATGCTTGGCTAAAGAGATGCGTCTTTAGTCTAGTTTTAAACTTTAAAGCGTCAAACCATATCGGGAAGGATATTCCAGAGTTTGAGCATAAAGAATTTAAGCTTGAGACTAACTTTTATTTCTGGAATATTTACATTAATAAATAACTAATGTTAATTACAAGCAATTGTCTAGCAGTGTCGTTAATAATCCTTAAGCAAGAACGGACCACAGAGAAGTCATCTGATCAAATTGTAAGTACCATTCGAATGCTTATGATTTAGGGCAGATTTGACTTACTCGACCTAACCTGAGGATAATAAATAATAAGGTTAAAGGTGTTAAGATTAAAGTACACACCGTAAAACATGGCACCCAGCGTGGGGCTTTAACTGTTCAATTCTGGCCAGTAATTGAACAGTTCAGCGCCTAATAAATAGCGTGTGCACGGATATGCTTAAGGATTAGAAATTTAGTTTCTTTTTTAAAGATAAATCAATTAGAAGACGACTAGTGAAACTTAGTCGAAAAAAAAAAACTAGAAAAGATTATTTAAAGAAGACCCAGAAAGGGTTAGATGTGCAAGGCTCGTTGCTTCAGGCGATGTGTTGCGTACCGTCTCAATCAGGCTCCTGTAGTCCTTCAGAACCTCAGCCTGTTGTCGTTCACTCCCACATTCAGCACAACAGCTCCGACGCGCTCATCACCGTTCAGGATCTCAGGAACCTGTGCAGCAACATCAAGAACATGAGCACCAGGAAAGCAGTGAGTGCACACATTATCCTTACCTGAGGTAGCACAGACATGACGGATCATTGGCGTGCCGATGACCGCGTCGTCGCGTTCCAACTCGCAAAGAGGGGAGAAGCGGTTCCAGGTCGAAATCTGCAAGACCGGGAGGGGCGGCGGAGAGGTTCTAGCTCTGGTCCTGGCTCGTGTCTTCCGCTGTGTGATCCATGCTGTTGTGTCGGTGCCGGACTGAATGAAGCCAGAGATGATCGCGTCCTGCTGGGCAGAGAAACGCATGGAGTAGATGAAGTCAGAGTTAAAGAGTAACTAACCACTGACTTGTGAACATCGGCTTGTGATGTTTCAAGCGCTGACCGCCGATCCAGCAGCTCACAGGGAGAGTCGTCTCTCCACAGGTGTCACTAAACGAGGAATAGACACAGTTTCAAAATAATGTTCCACACTAAGCATATCAATTAAGTTTGGAAAACAAAGACTGTGATTTGGACTTTGACTTACTATTTATTAGGTGTGTGCAAATAATCTACTGAACCTTTCCTGTCCTTGTCTGTACATGGGAAGCAGCCCAGACACGATGATCGTTGCTTCAGGCGATGTGTTGCGTACAATCTCGATCAGGCTCCTGTAGAACTTCTTCAGAACCTCAGCCTGATGTCGTTCACTCCCACATGCAGTACATCAGCTCCGACAAACTGGAGTTGACGAACGCCATTTTTCTCGGGACAAGCGTCCCGAGATAACAGCAGAAAACAGATGGGAAATAATTAGCATAGCTAATGTCCATAATGATTTCCCTTACACAGGAGTAGATTCCAGAGTTGGAGCATGAAGAATTTAAGTTTGAGCCTAACTTTTATTTTTGGAATATTTACATTAATAAATAACTAATGCTAATTACAAGTAATCGTCTAGCAGTGTTAATAAACCTTAAGCAAGAACTGACCACAGAGAAGTCATCTGAACAATTGTAAATACCATTCGAATGCTTATGATTTAGGGCAGATTTGACTTACTCGACCGAACCTGAAGATAATAAATAAGGTTAAAAGGTGTTAAGATTAAAGCGCAGACCGTAAAACATGGCACCCAGCGTGGGGCTTTAACTGTTCAATTCTGGCCAGTAATTGAACAGTTAAGCGCCTACTAAATAACGTGTGCGTGGATATGCTTAAGGATAAGAAATTTATTTTCTTTTTTAAAGATAAATCAATTAGAAGACGACTAGTGAAACTTAGTCAAAAAAAAATCTAGAAAAGATTATTTAAAGAAGACACAGAAAGGGTTAGATGTGCAAGGCTCGTTGCTTCAGGCGATGTGTTGCGTACCGTCTCGATCAGGCTCCTGTAGTCCTTCTTCAGAACCTCAGCCTGATGTCGTTCGCTCCCACATTCAGCACAACAGCTCTGACGCGCTCATCACCGTTCAGGATCTCGGGAACCTGTACAGCAACATCAAGAACATGAGCACCAGGAAAGCAGTGAGTGTGCTACCTCAGGTAAGGATAAGGTGCGCAGACAAGACGGACCATGGACGTGCCCATGATCACGGTAGCGTCGCGTTCCGACTCACCAAGAGGGGAGAAGCGGTTCCGGGTCGAGATCTCCAAGACCGGGAGGGGCGGCGGAGAGGTTCTAGCTCTGGTACTTGCTCGTGTCTTCCGCTGTGTGATCCATGGTGTTGTGTCGGTGCCGGAGTGAATGAAGCCAGAGATGATCGCGTCCTCCTGGGCAGAGAAACTCATGAGTAGAAGTCAGAGTCAAAGAGTAACCAACCACTGACTTGTGAGCATCGGCGTGTAATGTTTCAAGCGCTGACCGCCGATCAGGCAGCTCACAGGCAGAGTCGTCTCTTCACAGGCCTCACTAAACGAGGAACAGACACAGTTTCAATATAATGTTCCACACTAAGCATATCAATTAAGTTTGGACAACAAAAACTGTGATTTGGACTTGGACTTACTAGTCATGTCTGTAAGTGGGAAGCAGTCCAGACACGATCGTTGCTTCAGATGATCTGTTGCGTCTCGATCAGGCTCCTGTAGTCCTTCAGAACCTCGGCCTGATGTCGTTCGCTCCCACGTTCAGCACAACAGCTCTGACGCGCTCATCACCGTTCAGGATCTTAGGAAGCTGTGCAGCAACATCAAGAACATGAGCACCAGGAAAGCAGCGAGTGCGCAACTTATCCTTACCTGAGGTAGCACGGACATGACAGTCCATTGGCGTGCCGATGACCACGGCGTCGTCGCGTTCCAACTCGTGAAGAGGGGAGAAGCGGTTCCGGGTCAAGATCTCCAAGAACGGGAGGTGCGGCGGAGAGGTTCTCGCTCTGGTCCTGGCTTGAGTCTTCCGCTGTGTGATCCATGGTGTTGTGTCGGTGCCGGAGTGAATGAAGCCAGAGATGATCGCATCCTCCTGGGCAAATAAACGCATGAAGTAGACGAAGTCAGAGTCAAAGAGTAACCAACCACTGACTTGTGAACATCGGCTTGTGATGTTTCAAGCGCTGACCGCTGATCCAGCAGCTCACAGGCGTCGAGTCGTCTCTCCACAAGCGTCACTAAACAAGGAATAGACAGTTTCAATATAAATGTTCCACACTAAGCATATCAATTAAGTTTGGACAACAAAGACTGTGATTTGGACTTTGACTTACTATTTATTAGGTGTGTGCAAATAATCTACTGAACCTTTCCTGTCCTTGTCTGTACGTGGGAAGCCGCCCAGGCATGATGATCGTTGCTTCAGGCGATGTGTTGCGTACCGTCTCAATCAGGCTCCTGTAGAACCTCAGCTTGATGTTGTTCAAGCCCACGTGCAGCACAGCAGCTCCGACAAACTGAAGTTGATGAACGCCATTTTTCTCGGGACAAGCGTCCAGAGATAACAGCAGAAAACAGATGGGAAATAATTAGCATAGCTGATGTCCATAACGATTTCCCTTGCACAGGAGTAGTTTCCAGAGTTTGAGCATAAAGAATTTAAGTTTGAGCCTAACTTTTCTTTCTGGAATATTTACATTAATAAAAAACTAATGCTCATTACAAGTAATCGTCTAGCAGTGTTAATAAACCTTAAGCAATAACTGACCACAGAGAAGTCATCTGAACAATTGTAAATACCAATCGAATGCTAATGATTTTGGGCAGATTTGACTTACTCGACCTAACCTGAGGATAATAAATAATAAGGTTAAAGGTGTTAAGATTAAAGCACACACCGTAAAACATGGCACCCAGCGTGGGGCTTTAACTGTTCAATTCTGGCCAGTAATTGAACAGTTCAGCGCCTACTAAATAGCGTGTGCGCGGATATGCTTAAGGATTAAAAATGTATTTTCTTTTTTAAAGATAAATCAATTAGAAGACGACTAGTGAAACTTAGTCGAAAAAAAAAATCTAGAAAAGATTATTTAAAGAAGACCCAGAAAGGGTTAGATGTGCAAGGCTCGTTGCTTCAGGCGATGTGTTGGGTACCGTCTCGATCAGGCTCCTGTAGTCCTTCAGAACCTCAGCCTGATGTCGTTCACTCCCACGTTCAGCACAACAGCTCTGACGCGCTCATCACCATTCAGGATCCCGGGAAGCTGTACAGCAACATCAAGAACATGAGCACCAGGAAAGCAGTGAGTGTGCTACCTCAGGTAAGGATAAGGTGCGCAGACAAGACGGACCATGGACGTGCCTATGATCACGGTAGCGTCGCGTTCCGACTCACCAAGAGGGGAGAAGCGGTTCCGGGTCGAGATCTCGAAGACCGGGAGGGGCGGCGGAGAGGTTCTAGCTCTGGTCCTGGCTCGTGTCTTCCGCTGTGTGATCCATGGTGTTGTGTCGGTGCCGGAGTGAATGAAGTCAGAGATGATCGCGTCCTCCTGGGCAGAGAAACTCACTGAGTAGATGAAGTCAGAGTCAAAGAGTAACCAACCACTGACTTGTGAGCATCGGCATGTGATGTTTCAAGCGCTGACCGCCGATCCAGCAGCTCACAGGCAGAGTAGTCTCTTCACAGGCCTCACTAAATGAGGAACAGACACAGTTTCAATATAATGTTCCACACTAAGCATATCAATTAAGTTTGGACAACAAAAACTGTGACTTGGACTTACTAGTCATGTCTGTAAGTGGGAAGCAGTGCAGACACGATCGTTGCTTCAGATGATCTGTTGCGTCTCGATCAGGCTCCTGTAGTCCTTCAGAACCTCGGCCTGATGTCGTTCGGTCCCACGTTCAGCACAACAGCTCCGACGCGCTCATCACCGTTTAGGATCTCAGGAACCTGTGCAGCAACATCAAGAACATGAGCACCAGGAAAGCAGTGAGTGCGCACCTTATCCTTACCTGAGGTAGCACAGACATGACGGACCATGGACGTGCCCATGATCACGGTGGCGTCACGTTCCGACTCGCTAAGAGGGGAGAAGCGGTTCCGGGTCGAGATCTCGAAGACCGGGAGGGGCGACGGAGAGGTTCTTGCTCTGGTCCTGGCTTGTGTCTTCCGCTGTGTGATCCATGGTGTTGTGTCGGTGCCAGAGTGAATGAAGCCAGAGATGATCACATCCTCCTGGGCAAATAAACGCATGAAGTAGACGAAGTCAGAGTCAAAGAGTAACCAACCACTGACTAGTGAACATCGGCTTGTGTTGTTTCAAGCGCCGACCACCGATCCAGCAGCTCACAGGCGTCGAGTCGTCTCTCCACAGGCGTCACTAAACAAGTAATAGACAGTTTCAATATAAATGTTCCACACTAAGCATATCAATTAAGTTTGGACAACAAAGACTGTGATTTGGACTTTGACTTACTATTTATTAGGTGTGTGCAAATAATCTACTGAACCTTTCCTGTCCTTGTCTGTACATGGGAAGCAGCCCAGACACGATGATCGTTGCTTCAGGCGATGTGTTGCATACCGTCTCGATCAGGCTCCTGTAGAACCTCAGCTTGATGTTGTTCAATCCCACGTGCAGCACAGCAGCTCCTACAAACTGAAGTTGATGAACGCCATTTTTCTCGGGACAAGCGTCCCGAGATAACAGCAGAAAACAGATGGGAAATAATTAGCATAGCTGATGTCCATAATGATTTCCCTTGCACAGGAGTAGTTTCCAGAGTTTGAGCATAAAGAATTTAAGTTTGAGCCTAACTTTTCTTTCTGAAATATTTACATTAATAAAAAACTAATGCTCATTACAAGTAATCGTCTAGCAGTGTTGTTAATAAACCTTAAGCAAGAATGGACCACAGAGAAGTCATCTGAACAATTGTAAATACCAATCGAATGCTAATGATTTAGGGCAGATTTGACTTACTCGACCTAACCTGAGGATAATAAATAATAAGGTTAAAGGTGTTAAGATTAAAGTACAAACCGTAAAACATGGCACCCAACGTGGGGCTTTAACTGTTCAATTCTGGCCAGTAATTGAACAGTTCAGCGCCTACTAAATAGCGTGTGCGCGGATATGCTTAAGGATTAGAAATTTATTTTCTTTTTTAAAGATAAATCAATTAGAAGACGACTAGTGAAACTTAGTCGAAAAAAAAAAAACTAGAAAAGATTATTTAAAGAAGACCCAGAAAGGGTTAGATGTGCAAGGCTCGTTGCTTCAGGCGATGTGTTGCGTACCGTCTCGATCAGGCTCCTGTAGTCCTTCAGAACCTCAGCCTGTTGTCGTTCGCTCCCACATTCAGCACAACAAGTCCGACGCGCTCATCACCGTTCAGGATCTCAGGAACCTGTGCAACAACATCAAGAACATGAGCACCAGGAAAGCAGTGAGTGCGCACCTTATCCTTACCTGAGGCAGCACGGACATGACGGACCATTGGCGTGCCGATGACCACGGCGTCGTCGCGTTCCAACTCGCAAAGAGGGGAGAAGCGGTTCCAGGTCGATATCTCCAAGACCGGGAGGGGCGGCGGAGAGGTTCTAGCTCTGGTCCTGGCTCGTGTCTTCCGCTGTGTGATCCATGGTGTTGTGTCAGTGCCGGACTGAATGAAGCCAGAGATGATCGCGTCCTGCTGGGCAAAGAAACACATGGAGTAGATGAAGTCAGAGTTAAAGAGTAACCAACCACTGACTTGTGAACATCGGCATGTGATGTTTCAAGCGCTGACCGCCGATCCAGCAGCTCACAGGCAGAGTCGTCTCTCCACAGGAGTCACTAAACGAGGAATAGACACAGTTTCAATATAATTTTCCACATTAAGCATATCAATTAAGTTTGGACAACAAAAACTGTGATTTGGACTTGGACTTACTAGTCATGTCTGTAAGTGGGAAGCAGTGCAGACACGATCGTTGCTTCAGATGATCTGTTGCGTCTCGATCAGGCTCCTGTAGTCCTTCAGAACCTCAGCCTGATGTCGTTCGCTCCCACGTTCAGCACAACAGCTCTGACGCGCTCATCACCGTTCAGGATCTCAGGAACCTGTGCAGCAACATCAAGAACACCAGGAAAGCAGTGAGTGCGCACCTTATCCTTACCTGAGGTAGCACGGACATGACGGACCATTCGAATGCTTATGATTTAGGGCAGATTTGACTTACTTGACCTAACAAGAGGATGATAAATAATAAGGTTAAAGTTGTTAAGATTAAAGCACACACATCGTAAAACATGGCACCCAGCGTGGGGCTTTAACTGTTCAATTCTGGCCAGTAATTGAAGAGTTAAGCGCCTGCTAAATAGCGTGTGTGTGTGGATATGCTTAAGGATTAGAAATTTATTTTCTTTTTGAAAAAAAAAAAGACACATCACCAAATAGAAGATGACTAGAGAAACTTAGTCAAAAAAAATTATCTAGAAAACTCCTCGTTCCGACTCGTGAAGTGGTTCCGGGTCGAGATCTCCAAGACCGGGAGGTGCGGCGGAGAGGTTCTAGCTCTGGTCCTGGCTCGCGTCTTCCGCTGTGTGATCCATGGTGTTGTGTCGGTGCCAGAGTGAATGAAGCCAGAGATGATCGCATCCTCCTGGGCAGAGAAACGCATGGAGTAGACGAAGTCAGAGTCAAAGAGTAACTAACCACTGACTAGTGAACATCGGCACATGATGTTTCAAGCGCTGACCGCCGATCCAGCAGCTCGGTAGGAGCTTTAACCCATAAAAATACAATGAAAACACAGTTAACGCATAATCTTTTTTTAACACAATTAGTGTTATTAAGCCAGCTTCTTTGTTTCACACACATTTGTCAATCATCTTCTATACATAAATTGGGAAGTACAACAGGCAATGTAATAAATAGTCAATTCATATAATAGGGCTGTGAATCAAATCATGATTAATTGCATCCAAAATAAAAGTTTGTTTAACTAAAAGTTTGTTTACCATGTTATCACTGTGAAGCTGCTTTGATACAATCTGTATTGTGAAAAGCGCTACATAAATAAATGTGACTTGACTTAATATTACGGTTAAAACAGTGCGAGGTGCAAAAGGAAAGGTTTAAGAGAACATGAAGTGCAGAGAAGAGCACATGGAAACAAGAATAAGTCTCGCATCTCCACACAAGGAGGGCTTCAGAAGACATGCAGAGGATCTGCTAATACTCCATTTAAGAGCATGTGGAGGTCCTGAGAAACACTCATAACAGACAAGCATTTAAACTGCAAATTACAAAGTATAGTATTGATTATGTTGGCAAAATAAGCAAGTTAACAAATTGATATTAACAAGCGGTCATTGGTGACCATGTCATTCTTTGAGTTATTTAGGGTGCACATTGATGAATGGATCTCACCTGAACTTCACCGGTCACTACATGTGGCAACCCTCTGTATCTGAAATCTGACTCACTCAGATGCCTTTATATCCCTAAACAGCTCCTGCAAAAACACAAATCATCAGATCACACACACACACACACATGCAGTACTCATTCCAATCAAGAGCTCACTGGAGCAAAATCAAACTAATTAGTTAATCAAATGAAGTTAATTCATTACAGCAACATAGGGCATATTGGGTGTTTAAAAAACACAGGACAGGTTGGAAATGGATCATTGGACATAAAAGCACCACATGAACAATCTGATCTCAGTGATAGAGTTCACATCAGACTCATTTATAGCTCAGATCTACGGAGGAAACAGAACAACTAACATGACACCACATTAAAGAAACAATAATAAATCCTGAAATCTGCATGAAAGCAGATCAAGTGAAATATACAAAAACTCTTAAAGACCAGTAAAACACTGGCAAAGGCTGGCTGCTAAAAGAAACTGTAAAATACCCATTACACATCATATCTCAATCTGCAAAATCTATTTGGGATGTTTATGAGAGCATTACACAATGAGTTTCATATAAATAAATAGTCAAAGACTAGCATCCCAATTCTATGATCAAAGGAGGCATAATAACAAACAAATATTTCTGTTCTAGACTTCTTTTCTTTGATAGGGTTCCAAGGACTTGCAAAACACTTACTAACTTTATTTTTAACGATTTCAGTTCACAACATTCCAGAACATTAGCCAGGATCCCTAACAGAGTTTGATTAACCACACAATAGTAAGACCTTAAAACACTGCATTCAGTCTACATTACAATTCAACAAATCTGATTCAAAACTGTACAAAACTAGGGTACAATGTACGAACAACAATGTACTAACCCTAAACTATTTTTTTGTGAATTTGAATTAAACACTTAAATATTAAACCCTAATTAAGTGTATGACAGTCAATAAAAGATGTGGTCATAAATGTCACTTACAAAATGGTGGATGTATTAAAGCACCCGACGATGGAGATAACTTCAGGAGCCATTAATAGACCAGTGAACAGCAGACTCCTCAAAGAGACCCTCAAAGAGACCCTCAAAGAGACCCACACATCAACTACAACTTAAAATAATGCAAGCCAACAGCCAGGGAGAAACACAGAGCTTAAATACACAGATAACAGATCAGGGAAACGAGACACAGCTGGGGTAAATTAACCCAACGACAGTAACCATAGTAACAAACTGGGAGAGAATGGAGACCTGACTAGTTCATTTGGTTCAGCTGTTTTGTGTTAATGAAGACGGTGAAACTGGGATCAAGGAGTGGCACAATTTGATGAAAGCCTAAAAATTCTTCAGTAAGCCTTGGTTAATGATCACTACATTTAAGCTGTACTGCATTAAAGTTTCAAAAAACTTTATGAAAATAGAAATATACAGAAAGGGTAAAGATCTACAAGACCAGTTAAGTACAAGTGAAAAATAACCAACAATAAAAACAACTGTCTTACGTTTTTTGGCTTACATTTTAAAAAAAAAATTCCCCTTCATCTTCTACACTTGGATTCTTCCAGTTTCCAACATCAGCACAGATATAAAAGCCCATCCCAGAAGCTTTTCCGGTTTTTCCTCTGGTTCTAGCAAGCTGTCGCATTGGCTGGTTTACTGTTTTAATTAAATTGTGAAAGTAAAGAATGTTACAAAAAGACTCTACAAAAATATACTGTTGTGTTCATGTTGATATTGAGAAAGATCCATAACTTGATTCATGTAAAAAGGGAGTATTTTATCTACTTTTTTATCTTTTCCATTGAGTCAGGCTGATGTGCCGATGTCTCCAGATCTGCTCGTCTGCCGTGAGCTTTCTCTGCCAGGATTCATATGAAAGGTGGGTTGGAACTTTCTTTTAATTACATTCTATTATAAATGGATGTTTGATCATAATTCTAAGTCCATAATGTGTTTGGGATGAACTATAACACAGAAATCATTAAACATATCTTGTCGAGGAGCTGAGATTTTGATTATTAATCCAATTCTATTTGTAAGAAAGGGTTACAGTTAGGGTTTGTTGGGTCAAGTCAAGTCACATTTATTTCTTTTGCGCTTTTTACAATACAGATTGTATCAAAGCAGCTTCACAGTGATAACATGAAAATAATACAACACAGATCAATAATCTTGTTGAATATTAAATGTCCCCAAATGATGCGAGAGCCTTTCCAGTGTGACGGACTGCTGTGTTTGTGTTTCAGTGGCGGCTGCAGTCCTGAGGCTGGATGGAGGACTCCTGTTGTGGAAGTTTTCCTTCATGATTAAATCTTCCTGCTCCCTGCCTTCGAGAGAGAGAGAGAGAGAAAGAGAGAGAGAGAAAGAGGAGTTCACTCTCCTACGTGTTTCTTTCGTTATGTTTTTGTTTGGTTGCTGTTGTCAGCAGTTTTGTGTTTATTATAGTTTTGATTGGTAAATAAAGTGATTATCTTTTGATTTAGTTTTTGCGTCTCGCTTCATTGTCACTAACTCTGAGCTGGGTTGTGACAACTGTTTGTAAAGGAGGAGCCTTTTTGCTAACCATAGTAAGTAGTATTAAGGGTTTAGAAAAAATGGATACAGTTTTCTGTTGTCATATTTCTCATTAGATATTAAACTACAGATTTAAAGCTCCAGTAGGTAACTTTTGTAAACAAATATTTTTTACATATTTGTTAAAACTATGTCCTGACAGTAGACTATGAGAGATATTCTGTGAAAAAATCAAGCTTTTCTGGCTCCTCCCAGTGGTCCTATTCCCATTTGCAGAAATACACCGCTCCCGGTCAGAAACCACCAATCAGAGCGAGGAGAAGTGTCTTAGCAGTGTCAATCACGCTCGTGTACGTGCTGATCACACCCCTCTCTTGCACAGCGTACCGTCATTCAGACCAAACTCAAGATTGGCGGTGTGCTGCACGCCGGGGACATGCATGGCTCGAAGCGACCTCAGATGCTTCTGACCCCAGGGGAGGAGAGGGAATTGCGGCATTCAACGGAAGCGTAGACCTCCTCGACGGTCATGTACGCAAAGGTCGCACTGCCTGACTGACCCTCTGTGGAGGATTAGATTCCTTCGCAGGAACGAGAGTCTCGACCGTAGCTCTGAGATGGTCATCTGTCATCTTTCTAAACAACACATTGTCTTGTTTAGTTTCACTCGAAGTAGATAGGCCTGTCTTGCGAGATTCCTATTTGTCTGTGTGAAGAGGAACCAGAGTTAGGGTTTGTCACTTCACTGCCATTCGCAAATCCTTCCAAGTGGCCTCATGGGATGGTCGATCAGATGCGCACTGCAGCAGGTGATGGAAGTAGTAGGTAATCCAGGTATTTTTCATCCACTGTTGTATAAATACTGATTGCATTCTTATCACATACTGATTTCTCAACTATAGGAGGAAATTGTGTGTATTTGGATGCAGGCTGTGGGTGGTTCTCGAGAGGTTGAACACACGACAGGTTGCTCTCGCTCACACATGCACACAACACAACAGTACACAACACAACAGTACACAACACAACAGTACACAACACAACACAACAGACAGCAGAGCAGCCTGAACCATTCAAGCAAACTGCAGAAAACATTTCAACACATTATGCTTTAACCCAGTTTCACATTTAATGGTGTGAATTTAAATAACTCAATTTAAACAAATAGGACAACATGAAATATTAATAAATGTGTATTTTATTGTTATTAATGATAGTTTCTCTTCAATTAACATTGCAGATACAGAATAAAAAAGAGAAAATTTCAAAAACAGGAGACAAACAGAACCTTAATCTTTAGTGTAAGATTGGTGAAAGTGCCAGAGACTAATTCTGTGCTATATATATTATTATTATTATTGTTATTATTATTATTAATTTTATTCTTATTTTGATCAGTAATATCAGAAATGTTCATGAAACAATTTGCCACTCTCTTTGAAAATGCCAAGTTATTTTTTCATGAATCTGGCTAGATTGTCTTCATTTTATTAACATTTCAATTTATATTTACACAATGTAATATAAAATACAAGAAAAAAAATCCTTGTAGAAATATGAAAAGTAAAACAATAATGTGGAAATAATCAGATTGGTGTCATTGACAGTGATTGTGAGATGAGCTGGCATCAACAAACTGGAAATCTGGGGTGTGTTTAAGATGAAATGCTTAATGAGAAGGTTGGCACAACCCCGTTTTCTTACTCTCGCCTCTGTGAGATACAGATTTTTGCATATGATCGGTTCTTAATATTATACACTAACAACTCTTTTTGGCACTACTCATAAAATATACAATGTGAACAACACGCTTTATGCTGTTCTGTATAGATTGGTACAACAATGAATTTGCAAGAAAATGTTGATCTTTTTCTCCTACTTTAAATCCAGGGTGGTTTACCCCTGATGCCCACCAGCGCAAGTGAGAAGGCAAAATATAAGTATGCATCCATCGCTTATTGCCAGCTTTGGCAATTTCACTTCATTTACATGCTAACAGAGTCGTGAGTTATTGATGTAAAGCCTTCATTAGATTGACAGTGAGATTAATAGAAAACATGGCATGAACAAGACATGACAAACTGATCATCTGCACAACTCAGAACTAGGCTGTGCAGTGTGTGTGTGTGTGTGTGTGTGTGTGTGTGTGTGTGTGACGGGACAGCTTCATCAATGAATGCCGAGACAGTCCAGCACACAAGGGCTGACTCCCTGACCCTCGTAAATATATTAGACATCGCTTTTCTTTCATTCGGTCCTCTACTTGTCTTGCGTTCAGCTACGAGAGCAGAGTTGTGTGTGTAAGCTAAGCTGCCCCTAGTTACTGACACAGGACTGGCCCATTGTATAAAATGAGGTAAAAATTAGCCCAGGTCTGCTCCTTCCCCTAATGATAGTTTCTACAATCACTAGAACGTGGGAAACGTCACACTGATGAGGTGGAGAGAAGTGATGTGATGGCAGTACCTTATAAACAGTGACAGAATGCAGTAACACTCCAAACCTGTTGGTGGTGTTGTGGAGCAGCTGGAGGCACTATAGTGGAGGTTAACAGGTTCAGGTGTGCAGTGAAGACAACAAGTAATGTAACTATTTAGAGACAGATTAAGCACTTTTTCTGATGTGAAAATGTCTTTGCAAATATATATAGAGAGATAATTATATTATAAATTGAATACATTTCTAATTGCTATGCTCTCTTATAAATGATGCCAAAATCAAGGGGGAAATTAAAACACAAATATCGGTTTTCTCCTGCTCATCCATGATTTGACAGGGACACAAAAAATACTTTTGTCAATTTGTTCTCTATGAAAAGAGATTCATTGATGAGCTAGAATGTCTCTCCAGTGCGTCCATTAGAGGAATGAATGAAATGTGGCTTAGTACTGTATGTCGTTCCAAACTAATTCTTTTGTTATAAAAAAAAAAAAACGTTTAAAATAATGTACAGTTTTTCTTAAGTTCTCCCTGTCAAGCTGAATAGCAAGGCTGTTTTTTTCCTTCCTTTTTAATAGAAAGTCTCAGTATCTTAAATGGAGAAACCGAGAGCAGCAGAGACACTAGAGCTTCATAATGGCGTCTAGCTTTTCCTCGTGAACGTCGTCTGCTCCGTTCACTCAGGAAGGAGAAGAGCTTTCAGGCCTCAGTAACATTTGCATAAAGGTGTTTTTCCTTGATTTCATCAACCAACCACAAAAAAAAGAGGAAAACATCCCAATGGCACAAACTCTATAATGACTCTATTTCTAACAGTGGGTCAAGAGAAAAACACATCGGGTCACCCTTTCCTCTGTCTCACGTCATTTTATGATAAGGGGGAAAAGAGCAAATCAGAAACTGAACTGAAAAAATACCAATGCTACAAAGAAACTGCAAACGATATGTACAAGACCCTGTATTCCTTGAGTATATGAATGAGCTGTTTGTGAGAGAATGAAAGTTTCTCATCTCAACGACATGTCTCCAGGTTTTGCCCCTTGTTTCGAACCCCTGTGAGTCGTGGTGCAAAGTGAACAGCAGCAGTTTTCAAGGGTCATTACCATTCGACCCTTCCCGGCGATGTCACCAGATCACACTGGAAATGCTGGTTTCCCTGGGCAGGAGCGGCAGCATGGCATTGTTCACGAGCTGCTCCTCGATGGCCTGCTGCTCACGGGGCGCTCGCTGGCCGTTCACCAGAGTCATGGGGATGTTGCAGTACGTGTGCTGGTTCCCGAGGGTGCCGGACGAGGGAATGTCATACTCGTAGCTCCTGTAGTAGTGCTTCTGTCGCAGCTGCGTGTGGTACGTGTTGTGGAAAGTGGAACGCAGCTCAGGATGAGTGGTGGCCATGGCGGTGGATGTCGCTGCGGCCATTGAGATGGCAGAGACGGTCTGCAACTCCCCGAACGGGCCCTGCTCGCTGACGTCCAGCACCGGCTCGTGCGACGGCTTGGGCTCCGGGCGCTTAAAGGGCATCTCGTACTGCAGCTGCTTCCAAAACTTGGAGTCGAGCTTGCTGCTCTTGGGTCCCGACCACTTGATGACCGTTAGCAGTTTTATGGTGTGTTTGAGAGCCTCAACTTCCTGGTAGTTCATGATTCCCCGCAGCTCGGCGCATTCGATGAGGATGACTTTGATCTCTCCGGTGACCAGCATGTTGCGCAGTCGAGTCTCCAGCTCAAAGATGCTCCAGCCGCGTCGCACCACGTAGTTGGGCGTCATAACGATGATGAGACGCTTGCTCTGGTCGACGCAGCGAGCCACATCCTCGATGTAGGCTGAGAGAGACAGAGAGGCAGAACGTCAATAACATTCCTGTTGTAATTCAATCTGTTTTGCTTTGAAAAGGACGACATGCAAATAAAACAGAACGAAACACAAATCGGATGTGTCCTAAATACTGCCATGATTCAACGAGGGAACACTGAAAACACAGAACGGGGGAACAGGACAGACGAAGCGACATCAAACACAAATCTTGCTCTGATCTCATGGGGCTGAAGTCTCTGAACGAGGCAGACCAAAAATAGCATTAATGAGAAAACAAAACTCGTTCGGTGCTGCATTCTGCCTAAAACGAACTAAAAAAATGCCTGCAAATGGTATTTAAGTGAAAGAGAGGGCAATCTGTGTGTGCGGCTGTGTTAGATGACTAGACACGTCTAATCTAAAAGGCAGTGTTGGGGAGTAGTTAACTACAAGTAGCGACGCTTCTAACTTAACTACAGTTTTCAGTAGCTTGGCTGTAGCTCAGTTGCTTTTTAAACACTGTAGCTTTTCCAGTAGCTAACTACTTTTTGCAGCAAGTAGCGGTGTAGCGCGAGCAAAGGCTGCATTGCGTTTGTCGAGCCTGCGTGAATCAGCGCGACGCAAGGATATTCTTCTGGTTAGATTACAAACTAAGTTTTTGCCATTACCGCCACCTGTTGTTTAATCACGCATCTTGCAGCTAACGGTTCACTGACGTACAGAAGTGGGTTGACACACCCATATTATGACTGACGTGACGGCAGATTTGGAGGATGGAAAAACAACTAACATTAATTACACATGGCCGGCCTTATTTGTCCAAGTTTAATCGGTATTTTTGAGAAAATGTTCTACGTGCAATTTACGTTGGATGTTATTTTGTTCTTGCAATGTTGTAGGCTACTTTTGACAAACAGTCTGAGATAGTTGAGTGTTGTGTGTAATAAAACAAAACTCTTTGAAATCATAATGGGCTATATGCACGCATAAGTTCCGCATTTGACGTAAGGATGCTCGTCCATTTCCGGTTGTGTAGATTAAAGCGGAGGAAAACCGGAGAAAACGGGATTATGGCCGAGTCTTCAATATTTACTGTCCTCCCGTCTTTGAAACGAAACGTACATACGTTTAGATGTAATTTTATATATAGTTATGTTTATTTAATATAATTTTAAAAAGAAGCATAAACACAACGAGGGGTGTCTGTTTTATCTGTTTTTGTGACTAACGTTTCATTAGTATAACCATGGAGTATAAAATTCAATATCAATTCTCGGTATTGCATTGGACTCTATGATCGGCGGAAGTTATCGAGCATCCTTAATCCTTCACCGGAAATAACGCCGTGCATAGAGCCCATTGTATGTCATTGTTTTAAACACTAACCCCTTTCAATCCGATCGAAATTACAGTCGGATCGAGCTCAATCGGATCGATTAAGGTGTTTATATGAAGGGTTTTCAGTCCGATTGAGCCGTCAATCCGATTATAAGGGTCCATGTAAACGCAGCTGCTCACTATTTAATTTACAAGATTTGGTAAAAACATAATAATGCTGTTCAACACCTTGTACGATTCTTTTCCTAAATCACAAACTCTCTAACGCAGAACTAAATAGATGGTGTTCAGTTCAACCTGAATCCGGTTCAACTCAACGCCATGTCCCAGTTTCCCCCAAAAGTGAAGTTTGTAAAAGAGTGTGAGTCAGTCTTTGAAGTGGAAAAGGCTAGGGAAGAATACCTCTAAGGAGTCTTGTGTCATCCTGGAAATGATCATTGCTGAAACCTAGACATAAATATTTCAACATTGAAATTTGGATCAGCCGATTTAAACTCAATTGGAAAAAAAAAGACTTCCACAAGAGAAACTGGCATAACTGTAGCTTTTTGCCTTAGCATTTTCAATTAAATCACCAGTTTATCCAGCTTAATATGGGACTGAGGGACTCTTTCACAGAGTAAGTCTTTCACATCAAACATGGCTTGCGCTTCTCATTGAAGAGAAATCACGAGTTTAACACCTAAAATCAAATCAATGCTTTATAAGCCCTGATTATGAGCACCTTGTCCCACATTAACATCTTACAGTCCCGGACAACAGACATAAGTATAGACAAACACACGTGGAATTGTTTAAAGTAAAAAGGGCAGGACAGATACAGTACATGAGTAAGAGTCAGATGAGCAAACAAACTTTTACAAGAAGCTTCTCTCAAAGCTCAAATATTAACAAAACAAACAAATAAAATCTTCTCAAACTAAAGTAACTTGACATGAAAATAATCATGAAACTTTCTCCATACAACATTCAACTGGATGAAGATGCAACTCCACACTAACAAGAACACACATAGTGATGCATGTTTACACACACCGTACAAATAATGCAACTTACTTCCAGTTGGGATCAAGTCCCTGTCGGGAATGAAGAGTTTATACCCATAATGCTTTTCCAGAACATCTGGCAGAATCTCCAAAGCAAACCGTTCCTCCTCTCTGGTTTCCTGACACCACTGGTCTGGATCCACTTTAGTGTAGGACACGTACGCGTCATAGTCTTTATTTTCTTACAACACACAAACAGAACGGAGACTTACAATTAAACAGTTCTTCGCCACACTAAGCATTACTTGTAACAGCAGCGATGTGTGTGTGAGCCGTCGCTACAGGATTCCCTTTACACCGCCACACATCTCCACTGTGCTCATGAAGGATTTGCATCTCGAAAGGCTTGAGTTTGGTGCAGTGCCTAGAAACATGAAATATACTCACAGACCACTGCCACTTAATTATGAAAGAGATTCATTATGAAAAGCAGCTTTAGGGAACAGGCTTTAAAACGACAGGTGTTTTCTTCACTTTAGTTATCCGTGAGGATGTAATTCACTGGGAGTAAATCTGCATGTGTGTCTATGAGGAAGTGCCATGCTCAGTAATGACTGTCCACTGTCCACCACAAATGGACAAACCCTGATTCCTTTCACATTTGAGCAAATGGAAAATTTGTTTCTGCCTTCCTGGAGAGGCACAATTAAAGAAAGTTTAATAGTAGATTAAAGTCAAAGGTGTTTTACTGTCTCTCTGCCTTCTCATTTCTTATCTTCCTTCCCCATCCGGCACACACACACACACACACACACACACACACACACTAATTAATTGGTGGTGATGGCGCAGTGGATAAGACGCATGCCTTTGGTGTGAGAGACCCGGGTTCGAATCCACTGTGAGACACCAATGTGTCCCTGAGCGAGACACTTGACCCCTCGTTGCTCCAGAGGCGTGCGACCTCTGACATATATAAGAATTGTAAGTTGCTTTGGATAAAAGCGTCAGCTAAAAGAAGAAATGTAAATGTAATAATATTTCTTACCTCCGTCCAAATCCTCACTGCCAAAGTGATTTCTGTAGAAGATCATGAGTTCAATTCTGTAACACTTATACAGGGACACCAAAAATATCAACATCAGCAGAATGGCTCCCAAACCTCCAGCCAACTCTACCGTATACATGAGCTCTGCTGAGAGAGAGAGAGAAACAGAGAGAGAGACACTTATAACAAACACTCACTCTGTCAATGAGCAAAGTTCAGGATGTTCATTCCTTTATGTGTGTTAAACAGTTCAAACAAATGCAAAGGAACAAGCCTTTAATTAATATTCCTGTGTGAGAGCGTGTGTGTGTGTGTGTGTGTGTGTGTGTGTGTCAGTGGGCATGTTCAGCTATACTTGAGAGGACCAAATTTCTCGGACAATTCGCTGCTGCGATGTTAAATGCCAGAGGGTCCTGCACCTCTACTTGATGAAGATGAGTGTCCTTTAGTTCGACAGACCTGACTGACCCAGCACACGCAAGTCTTCAGCTCTAGTGTCATGTCAGGTCTGCATCCGCAGACGTGTTCAATGGAGACGTTTGATTGTGTCAGAGCGGAAAATCTCGCGTTTATGTTCAACATTCTGGAATGAAAGACAGAGGTGAGGGAACGGCTTCATTGACACAACAGATGCACCGGCGGTGAAGCAGGGCCGTTTCCAACGCCTTGAACTCAATAGATGGACAGTGTATCAGACAAATGTACAAGGAACAAAATTATCTCATGTGGAATTCCTGCTTTCAGTCATTTATGGATCAACTTCATTTCGAAGAGACCAAACACACACAATGAAGAGGAAAGAAGTTGTGTGAGAGTGTAAAGAGAGATAAGTGAGGGAAATGGGCAACAGAAGCTTTTCAACTGGCCTCAACATCTTCAAGCAGAAACAGAGCATCACCAGCACGCGTCATTCATCAATTACTATGAGCACTGATTATGATTATCAAAAGATCAAGACAGTAGGAGACACACAAAAGGGTCTTCTCATTGGTCCACAGGAGGTTTCTGCCCCCCACCTCCCCAAGGGTTAGCCCTGGACAATCATACAAATCATTTGGGACATTTTGGACATGGCAGTGATGGCTGAGGAGCCACAAGAGTCCATTCATAATTATGTTTGGAATCCTTACAATTAATGTAAAATATGACACATCCATTTTATTCTTTTTCAGAGAAATAAGTATTCTCAGTGACAGTCATTTGCAGTTAATTTAGTTGTTAATTTACAAATCAATGCAGGCAAGACAGTTCAGTCTAGTTTCATCTTGTTTGCAATCTATGTGTTCAGAACATTGCCAAAGCTATTCTGGTATTGATTTGGAAAGTGAGAAATGTACTGTTTTAACTGTCTCCATACTCCATACATACGGCGGCGTGATGACCTCAAACCAGAGGCAACTGGATAAACATTATGAATGATCTGATCCAGTCTGACCTCTGACCTGTGATGCTGCCTGAATCATGATCACACACTGTCCGTTCCTTGGCCAGAGGAGAACTGAGCGACTGAGCCTGGGTTCTTTTTTCTTCATTCTGTCACTGATGGAGATTTGGTTCCTTGTTAGGGTTAGGCCTTTTTCACCTCTTTATACCACAGCCTTTGGCTTGCTTAGTTGGCGCAGAGTGGCAGAAGACATGCAGACACATTTGGTACTTTCACTTCCAGGTTCCTTCGTCTGCGTGTTCCAGATTTTAGGGAACCTTTTGTTGTTTCAGCAGATCTTCATGTTCAAGGCTGTTGGGCTCCTTTCTCAATGTAATGTTACCCAGCACAAACACCATCGGACCGCTCGCTCGACCGCATATCACTTCACCAAACCTCTTTCCAGAGACCTTGGCATTGTACATTACCAGGATATGATCTTCTAATTTACATTAGACATTGAAGAGCTGATGCCAGTTAATAACACATAATCTTTCGATTTATTTGTTTGGTTCTTCACCTTATAGGTTTCAGAGAAACCACAGTTTATCTTTCCATAAAATAATGTAACTCTGTCATAATAACCAATAACCCATTTCACCGGAATGAATTTAGTCTGGCTAAAGGTGGAGGGGACATGTCTGTTCTCCAGTGTCTCATGAATGATCTGTAGTGTTTATAATATTGACTGGCTGTGTGTATAATCTGAAAGCATTTTTTTTTTTTTTTTTTGAGCACAGATAAAATTGTTTGATTTTTCCAAAAGAGTTAGATCTTCTCTGTATGTAATTTGCAGATTTGGTTTTGTGTTTAAAGTTTAGAGAAAGTGGGTGATGGTGTCTCTCACCCCTCTTGCTGAGCTGGATGTTGGCCTGTCGTCTTCCATGGCCATTTTCCACATAACATGAATAATTCCCCAGGTCGCCCTCCTCCACGGCATCTATCGTCAGTGAGATGGACACTTCCTGCTCACCCAAGTGCTCCCGTACAGTCCTGGAATGGAGGAGACAAGAAGAGGAGAACAGTTCAACACCCATCTATAATGAGATTGGCATGGTAATGGGTCCGACGGCGTTGTGTGTTTGGCCTTGGCGGAGCAGATCTGCTACGCTGCTGCAGTTATTGCTGCGGGAGAGCAAGTACGGGACTTACTACAGCCCATACATACACAACACGCAGCTGTACAATATAGCGTACATGAACTATACCCGTTGCAGATCTGTACAGGTGGAGCTGGGGAAGGTGGAGTGTTTCTGAAGCGTGCTGCACTGCTAAGGCAAATGCTATCCAAGTACTTGAGGTTTGAGCAGCGAGCTCATTGGCTACTGATAAGGCAGGACCCAATCAGCTGCCCCCTATGGATAATGGTGTGATTATGAACAGGTGAGTAAATGGACCAATTAGCCTGCACCATCTAGAGCTTCGTGCCAGAAGGACAAAGATGAACATTTCTGCTGCTCATGTGTCTGTGCCCCTTTATCAAATGCAGAATACTTTTAAAGGTTATGCATAAAAACCGAAGTACACTTTGGCCTAATGTTGAGAATCGTTTTCAATTCGACACACACCTTTGTTTTAAACCACATATCCCTCAATGATTAAACTAGTCGAAGATCAGATGAAACAGCCAGCCTCGCTGTTTCCGAGGTTTCTGTGAGTGTGTGTATAGTGGTTACACACTGTTCAAATATTTTAATTCTACCCAATGTAAAGTATACGTTTACTTTATAGATGTTAATGTTGTTAATATCAGTACATTTTACTGCTGAATACGCATTTGTTTAATTTCTCATAGGCCTCCTCAAAAAATCACAATACACACACACAACCAACACAACATCAGGCATCTTTTGCAAGACCTTTATTTATATAATAGCACTATATACAACAGAGATTGTTTCAAAGCAGGGTCACATAGACAAACAGGGAACTGATGATTCAATGATTTGAGCAGCGGGATGCGTATAATCCGGTTAGCAATCTGTTAGGCTGTCATGTAAGTGTAGTAATAAGTGTGTGATAGTATGAATGCAAAGTAACTGTAAGTAAGTAATGAGTAGACGCAGTACAACAGTAACGTGTCATCTATTCTCCATGTATTCATCTTCTCATATCATATCAAATCAAATCACGTACAGATGACAAAACACCAACTTTTGTATATTAAAACTGGCGACGTCCTCCTGGCGAGATCCTTGACCAGTTTACTGGGTTTCGTTGCTACAGGACGCCGTTCGTGCCCGCAGCCAGTGCTTGTGACGTCACGCGCATGAATTCAGTTATAAAGCAGCTGTATAGAAAACAGTGGTGTCGTCTTCCAGTTCAGTTCTTATTCAAGTTCCAGAACAGTCATATCAACAATATTGCTGAATATTTGGTGTTTTCAAAAGTGTTTGCATTCAAACTTCATTCACACTATTTTAACTCTTCTAACAATGGGTTTTGCATAGTAACTCCACTCAAATGATTAGCCATATACATGCCAAATACACACAATGTGAAAATGTAAAACACTGCTATCTTGTGTCTTTTGCCTGTTCAGTGTACAGTGAAGTGACAGGAGTTTGTCACCACTCACACACACGTGTGTGCAAATACACTGTATACTGTATAGTATGTGCACAATTGATGAGCTTTATAGTTATTGAACTGAAGCAACACTGAACTGACTTGTGCTGAATAATGACTCTATTGGCTTCACAGCAGAATTTCTTACTATAATTACAATTTGTGTTGTATGAAGTGCTATAGATTGTTTATTTGTTTGTTTGTTTATTTTATTTATATCAGGACAATGTGCAGTTACGTTAAAAAGATGGCTGCACCAGATTATTTAGCACAATGCTACTTTCCATCTGTAGTCCTACACAATTAAGATCATATGATAAAGTTAAAACTGCATAACAAGAACAATTAACAGTAACAATTAAATATATAGTATGCATATTGAATCTATATTTACAAAATATTGTAAACAAAAATACAAGGGTGAAAAATGTATTAGTTTCCAAAAAATTGTTTTGATTTCTAAGTGTTAAAATGATCAATATTTACAGTATAAACTTAACTATAAAATACACTATAAAATGGGGGAGGGAATCATTTCTTTCTTTCTCAAAACAACCCGTGGGCAACTCTAGTTGTGTTCATTTGTGCTATATAAATGAATAAATGAATGAAATGATGGTTGGGTTTAGGCATTTGTGCCATATCAGTGTTTTTCAAATCCAACACAACACCTTTTAGCTTTGAATGATGTTTCTAACGTAGAAAATCGTTTTGTGAAGTGTCACAATTACAAACAGAGAGTGTTTGAGTGGAAAGCAGAGAAAGTGCTGCAGTTTAGCAGAATGGGTCTGAAGATTAGGGACATGTACTAGTTTTAGTGTGCAAGCATTTAAAAAAAACTTGTAAAAACCTAGTTTGTATTTGAATGCTTGTCTATATAGGTAGGCCTAGTTGTGTAAGTAGACATTCGTTTTAACTATCAGGAAATGTAACTTAGCAGTTGAGGAAATTACTAATAACCACAACCACTCATCAGACATAGTGACACTGAATGAAGTGAAAATCAGACACTTACATTATGATTAACTAAAGCTCGCCCATCATGACACACACACACACACACACACACACACACACCGGACTACCAAGCACTACGGGGAAGAAGAAATAACAGGGTTTGTTAGAGAAGAGATCGTCTTTTCTTTGCAGCTGCCATGGAAACAACGTCTGCAGAGAGAGAGCGGATGATGGGGAATTCATATCATTACAGAAACATTGTTTCTGCCCTCTTTCCACGTGTGTGGATGTTTCACACTATTCCAGTGACGTCAGAGCCGTCCAGCGGGACGCTCGCCTCCTCTAATCACACTAATTAATATTACAGTGTTAGTAGTGGACAGGGCTGCGAGACCCAAAGCTAGTGGACCTCAGGTACAGATTCAGAAATGAAATTCTGCTGTCATTGCTGTCAGCTCTTCTCTATTAGCACTGATTCAGCCACTGGCACAGTAACAGGCAGAAAATGCCACACCGGCCTGAGGATCAGTTCTGACTAAATGATAGATGACATACCAACCAGACCTGAGAAAGGCAGTCAAACACTCAGCCAACATCCACCCACAGCATTAGCAATGAACCGTATTAATACTGTAAAGAGCTCGGGTGGAGCTCAGAGGACTTTAATTGTGGCGAGAGTTGATACAGACTGTATTACGATGCTCATGGTGTGTTTGTATTCTGAAACCTCATAATGAGTCTCATTTCTGCTACTCTGTACTATACTCTATATTCTCATACTATAAATTACAGCAATGGCGCTTTTCCACTACACAGTACCAGCTCGACTCGCCTTTGTATGGTTTCCACTGTGTAAAAGTTGTACCTGCTTTCGGGTTTTTTTCTCAGTATCACCTCCGGCGAGGTTCGAGCTGAGGCGAGCCGATACCAAAATGTGACGTGAAAACAATGCTGAATGCTGATTGGTCAGAGAGAATCGTCTCCATTCACTGCGCCATCATTACACGTGCCAGATGGAGTATCCAGAATAACCCGCTGTTTTTAAATAGTTTAGCCAGAGATAGTTACTAAACTCGCTACTATTATTATGGCAACTCGGGAGAATACGCCGTGGTCAAAGTGGAGGTGCAGACTTTCCTTCGGTTGCCGAAGAGAGGATCCAGCGAGAGCTTGATGGGGCAACGAGGAACACGTCGCTATGGCGACCGGGAACTGTTTGTGGCGGTTCTGTCAGCAATGGAAAACGGAGCGAAAAGCAAGTCGAGTCGAGTTGGTACTGGTAATGAACAGCGCCATAACAGGCAGTCCAGACTTTCCATCAACCACACTCAAATGTTTAGGAGAATACTTTGAATTCCTAGATGGAGATCGAGTTAGGTTCAGTCATCTGCTTTCACCCTGATACTCATGATGTGATTTAGATTGCATTTGCCTACACTGCATAATTAATGGAGTCAATTAAATTTAGATGGAGATTACAAGAGAAAGAAGTTTTTCTGCTCATCTCGATCCAGAAAGGAAATGAAAGGAATAATCACCTTGATATTTGCAAAGTGTGTCATAAGTATAAACTACTTACTTAATTTCACTTTCTCTGATTCGTCCTTCGTCCAGATCCTCAATGAACTTCTCTCCCTTCATCCAGTAGATGAGCGGACTCACATCGCCGCTGTAACCGAAGAACGCTCGGCACGTCAGGTTCACCGGGCTGCCTGCAAACACAAGACAAGTCCATATGTGTGATGTCTGAGAAAAATAAGATCTTTCACAATATTTCTCAGTAACGGAAACTGACCCTGGCCTGTTGACGGTTGCCTCTTTCAAGGAATAGAAATGAGTTTAGACTGTAATCTGACATCACAATAAGCAATGTCCTTCTGTAGATATGGTTTCACAGAAATACAGAGATTCCAGACTCAGTCATTTCTCCCATTTAGCCCTCGGAATTAAAAACGGATGCTAACGAGAATCTCCTGTTGTGCACATTGTGAAAATGAAAAGTCTAAGAGAGATCCTGAGACTCGCATCAGGCTGAAATCTCGACAGAATGGCAAATATCTTATCTCTGGCCACTGGAGGCCACTGTGGGACCGCTCTAACACACGATCCACACGGCACAAATCCAGCACACATGTATTAGGGCAAATACTTCTGTGTTTTTTACTGTCACACACACACACACACAGTGATTCAGGAAGAACAGCACAGGTCAACATGAGCCATTACCCAGCTGTCTACAAAACGAAATATACTGAAATGAAAACTATCTTTATGTATTTATCTCTTTCTACATTACTTTAGAGATTTTTGATACTATATTATGAAACAGACTTGATTCTGTCCCTAGGTTATTTTATCTTGTGTTTGTCCATCAGTTGGTGACAAAATTAAAATGTCAAGCAATGATTTCATTTTGTAAACAACTTATTGTTAAAAGTGGGTAGTTCCAGAAAAATCTGCATAACATTTTATTTCTGAGTAGCTTCTGGAGCAAGATACCGGTGTGTGGAACTAAACTGAAACTGTCATGTCTGTTACGGTAGAAAGGCACCACTAATGCAGCCTGGACGCCACAGCATTTCTTTGGTCGGGAAGTTCGGTCTGGACTCGATCCATTGAGGACTAATTATGATTGTTCAGAAATCATTGGGCCAATCAAATTGCCAGGGTGGGCTTTATACGACGATGGACCGATGATCTGCAGATGCGTAATCATCACTATCAAAGAGCGCTTGGGCTGACAACTATGCGTAGCTCAACATACGTCACTTACTGCGTTGCTCTGATTGGTTGTAGGTCTATCCAATTGAGTACAGAGTTAAAATAAAGTTTGAGTTTTTGTTTTCCTGGTTCGGTTAGGACACGCCTCATAATCAAAGCCCCGTGGAGCCGTATCAGACTGGAATAGGAGTATGACGAAGGTCTGGCTATATTTTCAAAGTGTACTCGTGATGGTTCTCCTGTCCTGCGCACGGTTGGCGAAGTCTACTATACTCTACAGTGTACTGTACTATACCCTAACCCAATCGTTCAGTAAAACCATTATACTGTAGTGTACTGTGTGAGGGTGTGTTTTTATATGAATTGGGAAACCATTGCAAGCCCATCTTAGTTAATCGGGTCTCTATGGTGTGTTAATTGTGTTTTGTCTGTGCTGGCCTCTATTCGTTCAGATCCAGCGGAGAGGATCATCCAGACGGCTGAAAGCTGCTCTGCTCATTAAAACGCTGTTGGGAGCATTTGAGCCTTCATAATGCCATCACTGACCTCCTGTGTCAAAACCAATTTATAGGGAAGGACAGAGAGAGAGAGAGAGAGAGAGAGAGAGAGAGAGAGAGAAATGAATGAATGAATGAAAGAAAGAAAGAAATGAATGAATGAATTTAAAGGGCAACTGAGAATATGGATCAGCCTCCTGCTGGCCAAGCAGAGTCAGTCCTCTCATTACCGTCATCCACCCTAACGAGGGAAAACAACAACACAACCTTATCCGACCGACCTCGTCACTTTGTAATGCTGGATTGTGGTCAGGTGATGGCATGTGTCCCAAATCATTCTGCTCGTTAGGTCAAGTCTCTCTCTTTCTCACTCGCACCCGATGTGAAGCACTGACCTGAACCCTGTGTGTTGAGCAAAAGCCATTACTGAGAAAGACAGACAACGTCACCCAAGTCGTAACAGGGATTCTGAATCCAAACGCTGACTCTAATGTCCGCAAACAGATCCGGTGTCCTGGAATCCCACAATCCCAGGTTTAGTGCTATCTGCAACTTTCAGTCTGAAATTCACCAACACACGAGGAAGATGATGCTGGTCAGGCCAAGTCTTTCACAGCCCCAACAGACGAGGCACATCCACTCTCCTCATATTAGTGCTGTGTTTTCAAACACTACAGGGAAAGGTGATTTTAAACATAAAACGTGAATCCATATTACTATCAAATCAAACCTTCATTAACAACAATGCTGTGCAGATGTGTGAAGAGCACACTATGGAGTCTTAAACATAAGAGTTAATAGAAGTCGAGTTACAGATGTGAAGTTGCATTTAAAATGGATTTCCTTACGCCTGAAGCCACATATATGGACCTAACCCTGTACAACATTCAACTGTTATTAATTGTTATTTACAGACAATCACACACCTGTACTCACTTTTCATATACTAGCTGGGATTAAGTGGAGGCCGTATTCAAGGAGCTGTACATGTATTTGAGAAGTGGATTTAGAGGGTGGATCAGCCTCTGTCGATTTAAAAGTGGAGATGGATGTCATTTAAAACAAAACATTGCCACAAACTTGGGAAAAACTCATTTTTAATGCCACCGTAATTTCTTTTTAATTAATGAATTTTACTGCTTTTTTTAGTTAAACTGTGTTGTCAAATGTTAAAGGATTATAGAGATGAAGACTGAGGAAACAGTTCCTACAGCAGCAGTTACGGGACACAGATATCCCCATCATACTGACCTGAGGCCAGTGGAGGCGAATCACAATCATTCATTTATATGATGGTCTTGTGTCGCTTTACAAACACTGCTCATTTTACCTCCCGATTTACTTTTGTTTTGTGCAGGTGTGGTTGTGTCAGTTTCTACATGTTTTCCAGTGACATTTATACAACAATTTAATTCCACAAGCAACCATCCCTGGTTTAGTGGCCTTTCACTTTATTGCTCTACTTTATGTCTGCCCTGGGAGTTTAGGAATTCAGATAAAAACTTCCTAAAAAATAGCTTGTCTTAAAGCCGTGAGCACTTAGGCCTCTCTCAATCTATTTAATTAAAACAATACTATAAATTACAAGCAATTCTATCAGGGAGAAGGTAAACCGAGAGGAAGCTAAATTATGACCTTGTGGTGCAGGAGCGTTTCCAGCCGTGCCGCATAAATCCCTGACAGGAAGTGCTGACATGTCAATCACTGGGCTCTCTCCTGCACAGATCGTGAAGAGGAAGAGGTTTCACGGCCGAGAGGGTTCGGATCCCCTGCTAAACGCGTCCTGCAGAGGCCGTTTGTTGGACTTGGACGGGTAAAGGTGAGGTCACATCAGTCTGTCGACGTGCAGGAACTCAAGGAGCCTTTCAGCACACACTCCCTCTCTGAATGTCCCGCTCTCATGATTGGCGGAGGACACTTCTCTTAGACTGGACCAATTCACTTCTGATGAGCACTGAGAGAAGAATAGGGGAGATGTGTTTGAAGAAATATTGAAATTAAGTGTTATTTTATGTGTTTCTGAGTAAAGGAAACATTATGTTTGACTTTTTTTTTTAAATTCTATTATTTTTAAAGTTTTGATCGGTACCATAGTGCAGAAGAGCAGGGCTTATAGCAGCCTTCAGCCGAGATACCCCGCATGAGTCTTCAGAGTGTCAGCGCTGACCGTTGTGGCCACGGCTATCTAGTGTGTGGGTGCAGCACACACACATCGGCTCCAGTCCCTGACCAGAGTCCAGAGTCGGCTCCAGAACCTGTTCCAGCTCAGGAGACGCTCCAAAGGCCGATTTAGTCCCTTCGTCGGACCAGCTGTGGAGGTCTCCAGGAGACAGTGGAGGGCAGATCCACCAGATCTGCAGTGGAGATCTTCAGCCCCGTCTGCGTTGCGGTGGTGGTCTCTATGCCGAACTTCAGTTCCTAACCGTTAGAGTCCCCCTTCAGCTCCACCTCAGTCCCCACTCCATCGGGTTCGGGATCGGGATCGGGTTCAGCCCGACGCAGTTATCATTTTCACATCCTGCTCCACGTTGTTTAAACAGCAAATACATTTGCGCCTGTTTGTGTGCCCATGGGCTGCTGGTCTGAGAACGAGTGTGTGTTCAGGCGCACTAATGGACATTTGCTATTTTGAGGAACTGAAATAGACTGAGCCACTGACCAACTGAAACCTGCTCTAAAGTCATATCCTTTTTGTTTTTTAAAGAGCGCGTTAGTAATGTGCACCTACAGGCGGGTCCACATCGGGCATTCGCTCTGCTGCTCATTAGTACACACAGCAGCACGCCACACACACATGCCAAATATGAAAAATGAAAGGATTACAATGTAAAAGATTAATATTGTGTAAAGATATGGTGTAATCCGGCTTGTGCGCGTATTCTTCCGCTGACTGGGATTTATAAAGTGAATTTTGCGCAGGTTCTGCCGAACAAACTTCTGCCTTATGTGCGTACACACACTTTAAGGATGAAATCTACGGAAAGTTTTATACATGAGGCCCCAGGTGTCTTCAATAATGCTCAATCATCACTAAATTAATCACTTAATGAATATTGTTTCAATATTTCAAGGTTCATGGGGAAAAGTACGACAATCATAGATTTAATCATAGATCATAGAACTTAAGTACACCCATTTATAATGTGATTTTAACAGATGCACTCGTATATTTCTCTGTCATATCAGTGAATCAGGTCACCATGACTATAAAATCACCAATAAATGACCAACATCAGCTGATATTTTCTCCTGCTCTCAATGCTATAACAAATGTATGTTGAATACATGGTTAAAGCAGCCAGAGAAAAAATAATAGTACATAATAAAGGTCAAGAACCCAACTAAAGCAAACACTGATCTCAATCATGGTGATATCAAATTTATTTATTTAAGTTTTTTGCACTTTATTTAAATTAACACATTTTAATTTTATGTTTTTTTTTGTGTGGCAGCCTTTGCTGCCAGTCATTTGACCATTTTTTATGATTTTTTTTATTTATTTTTTTATACAATGAAGGTATTTGATCATAATAGTGCAGGGAATACCTTTAAATAACAGTGGTTTTCAGTTTATTTAATGTATGATGTTTTACTTTAATGTTACAGTTTTTTTGAGCTGCCAGTCATGTAATCATTTAACTGTTTTGTTATGGTTTAATTACAGATTCTATTTGTAATTTTACATACATTTTTATGTAATTTAAGGAAACAGAAAAATACTGTATGAAAAATACAATCAATTTCTGTAAAAAAAAATGTGAATGACTGGAATTTGCCTTTAATGTAACAATACCTAAAATATCAGCTGGATTTTTATTTTTCAGATATTATTTGTAATTTTACAGTCTTTTGAGTACAATTTAAAATGAAAGAATATGGTCGTCAAAAAAATCAGTTATTTTCTGTGAAATTAGGATTTTTTTTTACAGTGTACAGCAGAGCACAAAAAATATCATTAGTTGTTTCTTTTTCTTTAGTGTGCTGGTGGGAAATATCAGTCTTACAGTTCTCAAAACACCCTTTGCATATCTTTATATACAGTATATAATATATACGCCAAAGCAAACTGTCCAGGACCGAGCAGAAAACACACCTGAACAGATCTGAATGCTGGAGAACACTGAACCTTCACAAAAGGTTTCCTAGGCAACCCTGCTCAGGTTAGTCAAGTGGAAGAACAATAGAAGCAACTCGGCTTCTTACACATAAAAGGATTAATTATTACCCGTCGTCCCCCAAGACCAGAAACAGAAGGACTGAGAGGAGCACGAGTGCCGGAATAAATGCTCCCGCCACGACGACTCTACAGGACTCCAAACTGACAAAAAACAGCCTCCCAAACATTAGCATCAATCGTGCTAATCAACAATTAAACTGTTTCTGCTGCAATCACAGACGTGTGTAGGGGCGTGTGTGTTCTCTGTGTTAGCGCTGGGGCTCTTCTGTCATCTTGGGCTGGTAATTGCTCTGTTGTCTGGTCCGTGTGAGAGACTGAGTGTGCAAGCAGATGCACACAGATGGATATTAATATCTGTCACACTGTAGGGTTGAACATCACACCACTGTCCTCAGCGCACCATCGAGGCACAGATAAAAACAACACTCTAATCATTCTGAAACATTGAGTTCAACTCCAAGTCTAACTTGATAAAGATCCCGTCTAAAAGGGATTTCAATTAAAACAGGGCTAATATCTCAGTGGGCCCTATCTTGCATCCGGCACAAATTTTATTATTTTATTTGTTTATTTAACAGGGACAATACACAAAGCATTGTTACACTAGACGACCGATTCTGTGTACATAGGGCATATAGCGTAAAGCTGGTTTGCGGCCCGCGGCCCTGGTTAGGCTTTTACATAAAATCAAAACATCGAAAATAAAAACAAAACAAACAGATCATCTCAAGGAACAAAACAACTACAAATACACACGTGTATACATGTGTGTATATGTTGTACCCAAACAAATCAACAATGACATATTGACATAACTAAACACATCAACTTCATAAAAATAACGTAACTAATCTAAAAAAAATCTAAAAAACTAATCTCAATGACTCAAGACCTGCCCACAAAGTTACCTGCGCTTCACGCTGGATACTTGCGTTTCAGATGGTTAAAATAGGGCCCATTGTGTCTCATCACTAATGTCTCAAGTTTTGACTAGTCGACCTCTCTCCTATGGACCTGCAGATGTTGTCCCTCATGTATTTGAGGTCAGCAAACAGCAGAACACCTGTGTCCCTTCTGGATAATGATGCTTGCTGCTGCAAAATATGTCACGGCAGCAACCTGGTCGAGCTGAGCTTCGGCAGCTTCAAGATCAGACAAAAGAAGCGAATCTGCTCGACTGCACCTCAGGAGAGTCTCTGTGGCAATGCATCGTGAACACCAAAGAGAAGACTTCTCTGAATGACCATCTCAAAATAAAGGCACCTTTTTATGCTGTACAGAACAATCTACCATCTACCATACATAGCATGCGCTGCTTTACGAATGTATAATGTTAGCAAACTACACAAATATATATATAGGCTTAAAGCCCGTTCATACATTGATCTCCTTACAAGTTGTCAATACTGGACCTGCAGAGATTTTGTATTTTGTTCGCTCTTATTTAACACACCTGATTCAGATCACAATTGAGACTCGTGCAGATCAGACGTTCTTCCGACAGGCATATGAACGACTCCCAGACAGGTGACCGTTTCACGTCAGGGAGAATCCAATGGCAGCATAAAAGAACAAGCACCTAAACCTGGCTAGGGTTCGTGTCAGTAACATCACAACACAGACGGAAAGTACCAGCCCTAACAAAAAGCAACTGATAGCAATGACAGAGGACCGCACAGATCCCAGAGCAGTCAAATCCATTCCCAACAAAGTTATCAGTGGTCCCCTGTGGCTTTCTGAAAGCTGAACATTTTAAGAACAATGAAAATACAGTTTCATTCCTCAAAGCAGGTGGGTCCATGAACTGGGCCCTGATGACCTTGAGGATCAGACCCACAGGCACACGACACACTCAGTTGAGCTGGAAAACAAAGCTCTTATTCAACAAACTGTAACAACATGAATGTTGAAGTAACTCCAACTATAGTTACATCCCAGCGTTTTAGAGAAGCAACGGGCAAGAATGGTTCTGTCTGTACGAAGCAGTAACTCGCTGAGAGTTCAAGAAGTGCTACTGTAATACATAATACTGTAATGTGTAAGCCGACAGGGAAAGGCTTCCATTTAAGACTGAATTACATTAGCGCAACAGAAACTCACAAATAACCTACATTTTTGGGAAATTGTAAAATTGCTGCCTCTTTAGTGCAAGAATTAGGACGAGTTTCTAATTGTGGATGAGATTAAAAATGATGTTTTAGCAGCATCCTCCAATATTTCCATTCCTGGTTAAAAAAAGGACATGGAAAAAGCCCAGTGCCTCTGAGCAGAACAGAACGAGATTCCACAGCTATTATGAATAATTATTACAGTGCATTTTAGACAAACATTTTCCATTTGCTCTTCATTTAATATAAATTCATGATAGAGAAAGTCTATCCAGCAAGTCAAGGAAAAAAGAAAACTTAAAAATATATATTAAAGCACTTCTATCAAGTGCTCTTTTGTGCAGTTAACCTATTGGACAAACACATGTTCCCTCTCATCTGTCTCCATCGGTCCATTAGAATGCAATTTGCCAGCGTAATATTGCGTAAGATGGTTCCCTCTCCCTCTAATCCTTCACGCTCATTCTTCTTTAACGGAGGTATCAGAACTTTAAATAAGTTCCAAACACCCCAAGCTTGACATCTCCTCAGCACTTCCCCAATAAACACCCTCTCCATCTTATCTCCAGCAGACCATGCCTGGCCCATCACACACAGGAGCCGCCGCTCTACAGCGCTAATCGCAGCGCTAATGCTAATTACAGTCGCGGCCTCAGTCCAGAGTCTTATCGCGGCTGCAGGGACACGCTAACCAGCCTGAGGACGGGCTGTTTTCTCCACCAGCGGGGTCTCGGCCCTGTTTATTTGCTTCTCTTCTAAAGTTCATCTCTCCTTTCTCACCACAGCGGCCAAAACCCTAGTGAGGTTTGATGGTGAATCGAGTCTTGTAAAGGGCTCCTAACTGCTCAATTCGGCATTATTTCAAATGCACTCATCTGGGACTTGTGATGGAACTTCTGATAAATTAAGCCAAAGGAAAAAGGTAACAAAGGTAATCAAATGAATTAAGCTTAACAATACAGACATAGTAAGTGTGCTGTTAACATAAGCACAGGGTTTGCTGGGATCCCCGGTACTTGTGAAATGCACAGATGATTTTGCAGTGATGGGGAAAGAGACACACAGAGAGAGAGAGAGAGAGAGAGAGAGAGAGAGAGAGAGAGGGTTACAGAAATATGGGAAAACGATAAGACTAAGTGTAATGAATCATACATGGAGAAACAAACATTTCAAACAAAAGAAACAACTTCTGGAACACTAAATCCACTTAATCAAAGAAGTTATTTATTTTATATTGGGTAACACTTTAGATTAGGGAACAGTATTCACTATTAAAAAGTTGCTTATTAGCATGCATATTGCCAACATATTGGGTGTTTATTAGTACTTATCAAGCACATGTTAAGGCCATGTTCCACATCCCTTAAATACTCCATACCTAACCCTACTCTAAACACTAACACTCCCAAATACAAGGAAAACTGGAAAAATTTAGAAGACCAAATCACTGAAGAAGAATCAGAAATTAAAGCTTTAAAACCCCAGATAATCTGTAGTCTGTGGAGATTTGTGGGATGCAGATCCAGGGCACGAAGCTCCCATTCCACCACATCCATGGGTTGAGATCTGGTGACTGTGGCGGACATTTTAGTACAGTCAACTCATTGACATGTTCAAGAAACCAATTTGAAATGATTCGAGCTTTGTGACATGGAGCATTATCCTGCTGGAAGTAGCCATCAGAGGATGGGGACATGGTGGCCATAAAGGGATGGACATGGTCAGAAACAATGCTCAGGTAGGCCGTGGCATTTAAACGATGCCCAATTGGCACTAAGGGGCCTAAAGTGTGCCAAAAAAACATCCATTACACCATTACCAGCCTGCACAGTGGGAACAAGGCATGATGATCCATGTTCTCATTCTGTTTACGCCAAATTCTGACTCTACCATCTGAATGTTCAACAGAAATCGAGACTCATCAGTGGTTATTTCAGTCAAAGTTGCTCTTCTATCAGCTTGAATCAGTCGGCCCATTCTCCTCTGACCTCTCGCATCAACAAGGCATTTTCTCCCACAGGACTGCCACCGCATACTGGATGATTTTCCCTTTCACTCCATTCTTTCTAAACCCTAGAAATGGTTGTGTGTGAAAATCCCAGTAACTGAGCAGATTGTGAAATACTCAGAAACCAACAGCCATGCCACGCTCAAAATTCGCTTAAATCCCCTTTCTTTCCCATTCTGACATTCAGTTTGGAGTTCAGGAGATTGTCTTGACCAGGACCACACCCCTAAATGCATTGAAGAAACTGTCATGTGATGTGGTTAGTTAGATAATTGGATTAATGAGAAATTGAACAGGTGTTCCTCATAATCCTTTAGGTGAGTGTATGTCTGTATTATTTCTTTCCATAAACTACAATACAAATTTTAAATCCATTTGCGCATCCATCATGTAGCCAGAAGGGGGAAATAACCAATGCAATCGTAGAGAGGGATTTTTCCACTAATGATGAATAGAGACTAGGAGAAAATGGAGAAAAGGAACCAAAAGCTACACAAGCATGGGCTACATAGAGACATGTACTGGATAGGGGACCTGCGCACCTGGAACCACCTCACACACCCAAAAATACCCATCCCCCTACAAAAAAATTAAACACTTCTTAAACAATTAACAAAAAAAGATAAAAATGATTTAAAAAAAAACTCAAGCACGAGTCACTACTCACGCTAACACTCACAACGCTCTACTCACTCCCAGCATGCACTGAGAGAGAGAGAGAGAGAGAGAGAGAGAGAGCGTATCGTGGAGTCGGACCCGCTGTACTCGGGCTCTTCTTCATTGGGGTCGTCATCGGAGCAGGTTAACTGAGACACACTGCAGAGTGGGGTTAAAATGCTTCTTCAGGGACACTTCTGTAATGTACTGTATATACATGACTTGCAGAAGTTCAATATTAAAGTAGTGAAGAAAAGGGATTTCAGAGCAAATATGAGATCCCAGCAGATAGATGACATTCAGCTTCCCCTCAACTCACAAGTTCTTACTGATTTGATCCTTTAATAAATAATAATTCTGTCTGGGTTCAAGCGATGTTCTAGCATTTGATCTGGTGTGGCTGTGCAGAGCAACGTGTTGGTGAATTGCTCCCCGCTGGCTGTGAAATACACCTTAATCCTCAACTAAACCCAATACAGCAGCAGAGACTGTTCTAATGAGCCTATGGGGGCTCGACAGGCCCAAATTCACATTTGACTTCACACAAAGCTTTTCCTACAAGCAGGTAATTGGCTTCTGATAGGGACCATCTCTCCCTCCGGTGACACCTCGACATCCCCTTCGCTAAACAACGCCGCTTCCTGGATTCGGCCTGTCACTCGCCAAACATAGTGCTGGAGTTGGCATAAAATGCCTGACGTCTCAAAATTGTGCCCAACTTCAGGCACGAAAGGGGCTTCATGTGAGGAGAGGAAAACTCATTTCACTGCTGATCTGCAGCACTAGCAGAAAATGTGAAAGAAAGAGAGAGACAGAGAGAGACAGAGAGAGACAGAGAGGGACGGAGCTGCTCCAGAATGCCAGCTTTAAGCATATTTAAATCTACTTTCTTCAGCAAATCCAATACCTGCCACATTAAAATAAAGTGCCTTTCTCCAGAGCTCAGCTACAGCGTGGAGGGAAGATCCATTGGGGAAAAACTCTCCAACAGACAGAAGAGAGAGATGCTTTACATCACAGGACAATCAAATTCCTACATATCTATCCTAATCCAAATCTATCTCACACACACACACACACACACACACTTTGTTCATCCATTCAAAGTTCAAACTATCAGCCCCACAAATTATGTTACACTGTCAGGGATTTTATAAACCCAAAAGAAATCCAAATATTGCCAGATGCTAATGTTTCATTGAGCATGTCTAGAAACGTGCAGCTCTGTGTCACCAGAGGCTGCTGTGGCCATGAGCAAACCATAGGTGCACACACACACACACACACACACACACACACACATACTTGAAAAGGCACTTCCTCGTGACATTAATAGAAAAACTGAGGAGGAAGAGCGAGGGCCTTGGAGGAGGTTGTGGGACCGTGGCCTGAATACTCTTGGCAGATCCTTGCTGCGTGTTGGAGATGTATGGGGCTGAAGCACACCCGTGAAGGTGAGGAAGAGGAACTGGCTGTTTGAGGTGGTAAGAGAGGGAGGTTGGGCGGGCACTGGACATTCAGGGGCATAGGGTATCACTTCTCCAAACAAGTCTAATCCTCATCCAAAAGGTCTCTAAGTTCCTCCACATATCCTCCAGAGGCCAGGCTGCACTCACCCACAGCGGCAGGGCTATCCTCCAAGCCATCAGTCTCCTCTAAAACCCCCTGAGCTGGCTGTGCATGGGCCGAGGTGGAGTTACAGGAATGGCAGCCCAAAGTGAAGCCGGGGATCCACAGTCCAAAGGAGAGATCCGACTTACAGTGCTAATCCAACAGCGAATGAAAAACAGGCGTGCTCTAATCAGTAACATAATGAGTAACCACGACAACTAATGATGGCGGGAATATAGGAACAAAGACAAGCATACTAAACATCCAAAATGAAAATGAAAGTGAATAAGGCGAAATGTGACAATATCAAAGTATCACGAAGGTCTAAAGGCTTTACAGCTTCATCATGTCGTTTGTAAGTTCAAAATAAACTTCTGTGATGCTTCGTTTAGTGATTGTTGTGGCGTGGTGGATCAGACACATGGCTTTGGTGTGAGAGACCCGGGTTCGAATCCACTGTGAGACACTTAACCCCTCGTTGCTCCAGAGGCGTGCGACCTCTGACATTTATAGCAATTGTAAGTCGCTTTGGATAAGCGTTAGCTAAAGGAATAAATGTACATGTTACATGTGGACACAAACAAACAACGGGTCTGTTTCATTGTAAGATAATTAACTCTTTCACAGCCGTTGACAAAATTCTGATCCGTCATTTATGACAATGCTTCCACAAGATTGACAGGTTTTTCTGGCTTTCCATGTTTCCACAGTAGAGGGCGCTATTACACATCTCCTAAAAGAGTACAGTCTCTGCAACCAAACGCAAGCGAAGAAAAAGCAGAAACAAGCAACAGAAGCATCGCTGACACACATGATCATCAAATATTAGACAGCATACTGTATACTGTAAATCAAAACTGCCTGACGTTACTGAATGAAATGTTTAATTCATGAAGAGGAAGCTGAGGATGTGGATCATCGCTCTGAATCCCATCCAGATTAAGTCTTAAAAAAAAAACAATATTTTCTCAGCTTTTTTTGTTTGAAAGAGTAAATGACGCTAGAATAATTTTTGTTTCTTTGTTTAAAAGCAGAGGCTCTGTTCTTTCTTTTAATATATTGTATGCTCAGATAGTCAAGCAACAAACTATTCTGGGGACACTTTTTTAGGGATGGATTATTTAACAGAGTATCAAACACTGTATCAACTCACAACACTGAATGAGACGCCTGCATATCAATCTGAGAGTGTGTGTTTTAGTGAGGTCAACTTCCTTCAGCGATCTGCACTCATTTACTAGATAAATCAAACTCCTGAACAAGGACAGAAAATTGTCATTTCATCTTGCTGCTCAATAAAGACGGCTGTGACACATAATGAGATGGTGCTGAGAAATGACTTTATCTGAGAACGCTCTGCCATCTTCCCACCAGAGGAAATGTTTCTGAATCTAAATGCATTTGAGTTTAGCATTTTTTACATTTCAAAAGAGACACTATTAAACATTTACCAAGTCGTATAGATGTCAGAAGATGAATTACAGTGAATGTCAATGGTGCCAGTTCAGTCTGATTGTAATGTTCATTATGTCTGTGTAATTGCTGCAGTTACAAGACGCTGTGGCAGAACTGCAGCGGGAGTGGGTAGAAAAGATTGAACTAAACACTCTTACAGCACGACATGACACGACATGACGATGCTTCGCAATGACCCTGTGTAACAGAGTTAGAATTGTGTTGTTTTATTGTGAAAGTTATTCATTTCATGTTGAAATAGTGCCCTCATGTGGTTTGTTTAAGAGCTGCAGACAAACATTTTTTGAGGGAGTATAATGTACGTAACACAGCAGTTGCTATGGGGGATGCACGCTGTTGGCATGTATATTCATGCTCCATCTCATTTTGGTAATATTTTTGTAATTGTAATGCAAAATGAGCAGCGAGTATTTTGCGTTTAACATTTGGTTTAGCCAAAATATACGTATATTTGATCAGTTATGCCCAGGCCCACACAGAAAACGTGCCCGCAGACTTCCGCAGATTGTAGTGCCCATCATTGGCAAGTACAACCTGTGCGATTGTGAGGTGTAGTAGTCTATATTTTCTACCGCGCGCACAGGCACCAGCTGAAATGACTTCTCTGTCTATTTACTGCCGATTATAATATCGAATCGCTATATTGACTGAACAAGTCAATATATATCTCTCATGTTTTAGTAACAGTTTCTTGTTGAATCCGGCGTTGAACTCGTGGAGATTCTGGAAACTGTCTTCCGTAAATGCGCAGCACAGAGAGCTAAATTACGGTCATCATTTTCAGGAACATAATCAAACATAAACAGTATCCATTGTTGACGAAGTACAGCGTCCGTGGGAAGCTCGAACACAGAAGACCTGACAGCTGCGTGAACACAACACACTCGACGAGCCGCAGAAATATGGTCATGCCCTTTCCTGCATATATTTATGGGTTAGTGACGTATAAAACCCGGGAAGTATCTCGATGTAGTCCCAATCGAGTCGTTTTTGTAGACATTAAACTTCCTGGTTTTTAAAAGACGATATCTCTGCTTACACTGAACTTTCAGCGCTGAAACTTTGCAGAGACTGTTCATGCACCAACAGCAACAGTACACACTATTGAAAATCGCAATCACCCACTTCGCCCAGTTATCCCAGTTGACCAGCATCAGGCTTCAGCGATGGTTTTATCTTCCTCTCGTCACACACCGGTGCAGATTGCTGCGGAGACCATAGAGAGTCTCAGTGAAGGGATCCTGCTACTCATCTGAGAGAGAAGAACAGACGGAGAACTGTGAGAACACAGGCCGCGCCGTCATCTGACGAATACTAATGAGTACAGCTTGTTCGGAGCAAGGTCCAATATGGCTGCTCTGTGCAGTTTAGATAAGAGCATGTGTTATAACATTTGGTACAGCAGAACAACTCACACACAGCCTGACGTCCCGACCGGTGCTCACATCACCCTTCAGATTAGCTGCTATGCAGAGTCTGTCCCGGTCACAGGTTTCCACTGTCATTTAACAGATGCCTTTACCCAGAGTGCCTTTCAGTAATCTCTCACCTGAGGGTCAGGGTCTTCCTGCTGCTGTCCAAGACCAACCTCAAATGACAATATGGGCTAAGCCATAACCCTACCTACACTAACTCAAGTGTGTGTGTGTGTGTGTGTGTGTGTGTGTGAGACACTCATCTGCATCTCACTATATGAACACATGAACTTCATCTGAGAGTCACTTCAGCATTTCACCACTTCATCTCAGAAAACTGATGATACACACAAACTCAGCTCTTCACCACACGCCAAAATAAAAGTCTGCTTTATGACAGAAATATAGTACTATTGTAGAGTAGAATGTACCACTCACAGTACTACTACTAATAATACCGGTAGTAAACCGGTCCCTTTCACTTCCAAACAGATGAAATGGACAAATACTCTTAATGTTTCGATCCCATTTGTCTTGTAATGCTGCCCGAATCACACACTGATCCTTCATTGGCCGGAGGAGAACTGAGACTGAGTCTGGGTTCTCCCAAGGTTTTCTTCTCCATTCTGTCCCTGATGGCGTTTGGGTTCCTCCACTGTTGCCTTGCTTAGTTGGGGACATTTAATGTTCAACAATATTATTGATCTGTGTTGCTTTATTTTCATGTTCTCACTGTAAAGCTGCTTTGATACAATCTGTATTGTAACATGACTTGACTACTAATACAAAATAATGATACTAATACTAATAATTTAATAATATTTTAATAATAATTATTAAAACATTATTTTGAAAGAATATATTAAAATGGTTCATGCATGTTTTAATTTAAGCAGTAAACCTCCTTTATTTGCCAATATAACACAGTTTTTGTTAATACCTTTTTTTTTTTTTTCCCAAATTCTAAAACACCAAACCCAGAAAAATTAAAATGACACAGAAGGTCTGGGAAAATAATAAAACATTTCATATAGAGCATGTTATTTAAAATTTCAATAAATTATTCAATTATTAATTATTAGATTAGATTTTAGATATTAGATTTAGAATTAGATTGATTAAAACATTAAAATGGAATCCAGAGAAAAAAGAAAAACAAGGAATTTCGTAAAAAAATGTTCTGGATTTCATCAGGGCCAATGAATGCGATCCGTGAGGCCCGAGAGATGAGTGAACGAGGAGAGAGAGAAGACAACACGGCCGATTGGCTCAGCCGGTGTCTCAGAAGGTCATATTTCCCTCTTATTACGCGTGGCCGTGGCGTGCCAGAGTAACTGATGGTTGGCAAAGGTGCATGAAGAAAAGCCTTGATCTTCCAAAGCATCATTAAATAAGACCTTGTTCATGTTGCTTCTGTAATAAAGTGCTGCTGCCTCACCGAAGACCCCAGGCAGCTTCATCTGGCACATATACACATATGAAATATTTGTAGTAGTCTCATGCAGAATATCAGATTAACACGTGTAAGAATCCACACTGTAGAGCCTCTCCTGTGAACAAAACTAAAGATCTGGAGGTCCAGTGTTCTGGGCTTTGGGCCGCTAGTCGGTCCAGTGTTACGCAGCTGTGGCTCCGAAAAATGGAAATGTATTTTTCAACTTCTAACAGCGTTAATGAGCTGTGCACAGAGTTTTGCTTTCAGAAGTCAAGTTGGAGATAAAAGAAGGATGAGGAAGTAGGTCAACACTGCTCTCTCCCAAAACAGCAGAAATCCACTTACAGCAGAAGTCTGAGACGCCACGGTTCCAGATCTGGCGCCGAGAGACAAACCTGAGGAATATTTATACACTTCAGAGCCGTTCCTCAGTCCTGTCACACTAGCATGTGTCTCGCGGGCCTGGCCATCATCAATGTCCATAAACACATGATACAGTTAAGACTGTCTAATGCAGGGGTCACCAAACTTTTTTATCTGGGGGCCACATTATCGTTCCTGACTGTGATGGGGGGCCGGGGCTATATAAAATAGAATTGTGTGACCAAGACCAAACTGACCACCAGCAGGCCTCATAGTAGAGATTACTAGCCTGGCACAGCCATATTTGTTTATCATTAATAGTTGTTTGCAAAAGTAGTAATCGAGTCTTCACACTTTGTTTTAATTTGAAATACCACAGATTTTCCATTTATTTATTTTCGAATACAAATAACATCAAACCTGTCAAGGTAAGAAACATCTGCCTAGTTGAGGTGAGTGGCACTGGTAAGGATGAATGAAAAATTATAAATTATAGGTAGGCCTGTGTTACTATTTATAAAAATTGTGTACAGCACTTAATAAAGGTCAAATAAATAGGCCTATAAAATAAATAAATAAACATTGAAATAATAACAACAACATGAGTAATAGAACTAGTCAGCTCTTATGCCTATCCAGGTGAGCATGCTCAATAAACAACAAAATACCAAATGCAGACATGTTATTATTTTCCAAAAAGCAATTTAAAAAAATAGGCCATGACGACTTTTGGGGATTGCCGGTTCAAGTAGTGGGGGGCAGAGGGGTTGGGGGGCCAGTCAAAGGGGTGTGGCGGGCCTGATTCGGCCCGCGGGCCTTAGTTTGGTGACCCATGGTCTAATGAATATTCATGAGCAAATATTATGAATGCTCATCCTCTCAACCGACAGTGAATCTAATAAACATGGAAAAGACCTATTGGCAACAGTCTGTGGGTGGCAATAATCATTTCATTTGCATTAGTCATTACTTTTACTTTCATAAATGAACACTAAATTGTAAAAAAACAGAAATGATTTATGCTGTCACGTGTCAATATGCCTGTCATTTCTCTGCATCTGGTCAAACCTGATCTAACCTAATCTAACCTGTTCAAACCTGTTCAAACCTTATCAAACCTGTTCAAACCTGATCAAACCAGTTCAAACCTAATCTAACCTGTTCAAACCTGTTCAAACCTTATCAAACCTGTTCAAACCTGATCAAACCAGTTCAAACCTAATCTAACCTGTTCAAACCTGTTCAAACCTTATCAAACCTGTTCAAACCTGATCAAACCAGTTCAAACCTGATCAAACCTGTTCAAACCTGATCAAACCTGATCAAACCAGTTCAAACCTGATCAAACCTGATCAAACATGATCAAACCAGTTCAATCCTGATCTAACCTGTTCAAACCTGATCAAACCAGTTCAAACCTGATCTAACCTGTTCAAACCTGTAAACAAACATGTAACCAAAACCTTTGTGTGTGTGTGTGTGTGTGTGTGTGCGCGCATGTGTGTGACCTACTCACGTGGTTATAGGAACATCAGCGAGTCTCTGTTTATCGTTTAATGTCGTGTATAAAACATGAAATGACTTGACCTGAAAGTATTTGCGTATTTTCTAAAGCATAAACCGCAATTACACAGAGAATCCTCCATTTGATGAATGTTTTGCGTTCAGCATATTTGCAAGGCTTTCATGAATTTCTTTGCCTGAATCACATCATTCTGATTACAGGCTCAATCCTCCACAACCAGATGTCACATTCCAGCTTGTTGGTTTTGTGTTTTCATCTGAACGCGTGTCAGTCTGTATCTCAGCGCGGGTGGCAGGCGTGCAGAGATCAATTAAGCCTTTTGTTTCCATAGCAAACGGATCTGCAATCACACACACTCATTTAAACTCAGCATGTGAATATGATGTAGAGCTGAGAAACCCCACTGATGCAAAGCAATCTTAAATCACTCCAGATGTGTGTGTGTGTGTGTGTGTGTGTGTGTGTGTGTGTGTGTGTGTGTGTGTGTGTGTGTGTGTGTGTGTGCGTTTGTGAGTGTATGCGTTTGTGCGTGCGAGCGTGTGTGTATGTGTGTGCGCGCGCACGTGTGTGTGTGGACAGGAATAAAAGAGGATGTGGACTCGTTTAGGAGGATAATCTGTTTCCTGAGCCATTGTCACTAAACGAGACAGAATCTGCTTGTTAAGGGAGGCTTCGGGTCACACATGCTCTCTGAGCCTCTATTTAGCAACACAAAGCCTGCAATTATTGCTGTCCATTTGTGAATTTGCACTGTAATTTAGCTCTGAGAAATCTCTGCCAGTGGCTGCAGCTCACAGTAACAATGGCTCTGTCCTGAAGCCTGTTTCCGGCCCGAGATAATGCCGTTTACTTTTCCTTTTTCTATGCGACTGTCCCCTCTTCTGCATCACTGCGAGACTGCCTGGTGGCAACACACACATGTCCTCGGCCATGAGGCAAAATCCATGATGAAATCATGTTCAACTCCAGGGCAATCGGACACTAGGAGTCGGTCCTGCAATAAGAGTGTCTGTTGGCGGCACGACTGCAACACACTGAACTCATGATCCGACCCTAGCCTGAGGAGTTCAAGTCCTCCCGTCGTCAATCATTTCATCCCCATGAACATGAACCCATCCATACATCCAAGCAGGGTTAGAGTCGCCGGAGTCAAGAGAACACTCGGGACAGAATGCCAGTACGTTACACACACACACACACACACACACACACACACAAGCAGACACTGGGAGAACAAAGATGGACCTTCTTCTGAGAGGACAACACGCTGCTTTAAGAGCCCACAACCAATGTTTAGGCAGACATTTAAATATTTAATAAATTTCTAAATGTCTGAAACCGTCTGCATGCAGCAGTACAGCTGTGCCAGCAAATTACTGTAATTTGTTCTCTATAAATGTCAGCAGCCCCGCCGCCATCAGTGTAGGAACCTCAGAGTTGTGCAGCTCCAGCTTCCTAGCAAACCGCAGATCAGATCTAATCTTGTTCATATCCTGATCTAATCCCGATCTAACCCTAACCCTGATCATATCCTGATCATATCCTGATCTAATCCTGATCTAACCCTAACCCTGATCATATCCTGATCATATCCTGATCTAATCCTGATCTAACCCTAACCCTGATCATATCCTGATCATATCCTGATCTAACCCTGATCATATCCTGATCAAATCCTGATCTAATCCTGATCTGATCCTGATCTAACCCTGATCTAACCCTGATCATATCCTGATCAAATCCTGATCATATCCTGGTCATATCCTGATATTACCCTGATCATATCCTGATCTAATCCTGATCTAATCCTGATCATATCCTGATCTAATCCTGATCTAATCCTGATCTAATCCTGATCTAACCCTGATCATATCCTGATCTAATCCTGATCAAATCCTGATCAAATCCTGATCAAATCCTGAGCTAATCCTGATCTAATCCTGATCTATCCCTGATCTAATCCTGATCTAATCCTGATCTAACCCTGATCATATCCTGGTCATATCCTGATCAAATCCTGATCTAATCCTGATCTATCCCTGATCTAATCCTGATCTAATCCTGAGCTAATCCTGATCTAATCCTGATCTAATCCTGATCTAATCCTGATCTATCCCTGATCAAATCGTGATCATATACTGATCTAATCATGATCTTATTCTGATCTAATCCTGATCAAACCCCGATCTAATCCTGGTCATATCCTGATCTAATCCTGATCAGACGAAGAGAAATACTCAGACATCATGACAGATCTGAGAACAGAGATATGTAGAGGTATTGCTGGAGGAAGGGAACGAGACACAGGAGAGAGTTTGTTCACAGATCTGGTTGGTCACAGTGTCAGAGGGATTATGGATCTTTCATAATTAAAATAACAATAATAAAAAAGACAATCTGAAGATTAAAATACTTTTGTTTAATGTTATCTTAGTTATAGTTGAGTACCCTGATGCCCAGGAGCCTCAGCGGTGCTAGAGCTGCATCCATACATTTGATAAATCACCGAGGGCTCTCCTGATGGGAGGCTCTTTCGGTTTCGTTCTCGACACCCTGAAGCAGAAGACCGGCAGGGAATAATCGAAAACAGTTCCCGATGTGCGGACGCACACACTGCCTGGCCGCAAGCCCTTGTGGGGGACACTGCAGCGCGCATTCGCTGAAACCGATGTCCCGAAACGCACTTGACGCTGGATACAAACATCGGTTTTCTGAGGGTCTTCGCGGAGGAGCGATTCTCACTCATCCCTCCACGGGGATGACAGCTCTGCCATTTTAGTCTTGTTTTCGATACCCTGAAGCGGAGGACCGGCAAAATTCAAAACGGTTCTCGACGTTCGCTGCTCACCATTTAATATGCTCGTGGACAGATAAACGTAAATGACAGATACACATCTGGCTGTGGTGTGTCAAGTGACAAAAATGACACGTTGCCATGGAAACATTAAGGGGGACATTTTTGACAGTCTATGGGGGGAACGTTCTAAAATGAAAACTCACTCTGGGGAGTCCAAATATTTGAAACTTGAGCGTGAAAGAGTTCATATACAGAATGAATAATAAATTATGCTGGCTTATCTTTTTATTATGCGGTTACCAGTGCAGTTGCATATGGAGTGTTTTATGGAGCGCTGCATTTAAAAATCTGTTGTTCCGAATTGATTGTTCATTGATGGTATAAAGTTAAACCCCCTTAACAATTTGACATGCCCCCTCAGTCCTTCCTTCCTGCAGCCGGGCCTGTCATGACGCAGCACCAATCAGGATTGGTCTACATTCATTCATACTTCACATGTGTTATGCTAAGTGCGTTCCCCCAAAGTGTCATTCGCCGCAGTTCTCGTTCCCTCGAAAGGGAACATTAGATGTGGTCATTAGACCTTTTGCTCAATATTACAAAGAGATTCTTTGTTCCTATGAAAAACACTCAGGAGAAAAACATGAGAACTCGCAACCTGACGGAGAACGGCGGATAAAGTGAATTAGAATCGACTCGCATGGACTGGATAAACTCAAGAGGAAGATGATTTGATTCTGATTCCTGTAATGACCATTATGCTATAAGATTTCTGAAAATAAAAAGTACAAATCAACAGCTCCTCCATTTTCTAGGAAAGCTATCATCATCATTCCCAATCAATACAAACAGGCTCAGTGGATCCTGTACACAACAGACACTAGAAGACTAATAAAGCCTGTTATTTGCTCTGAACTGATCGAGAGACGTCGGCGCTCACGTTCAAAGATAAATCCATTTCAAAGAGATGAAGAAGATTAAAACATATTAAAGTGCTTAAATCTTAAAGCTCAATGGACAGGACAGTATAGTGATAATTCAGGGATCGGCAGTATCCTCTTTTACATTTACTTCCCAGAATGTAAGATATATAAAAGTTCAGCAGATACAAAGCATGTACAGTCCCCAAATGTACAGCAGAACGAAAGTAGGCTACCAATAAAACAATTCAACATTGTGTGCAAATAAATCTACAGCTAGTTAAAGGTTTCTGGAGGCTGACCAATGTCGATTCATTAAGATGAGGATTGTATTATCTGAGGGAATCAAGCTGGCCTTTTATCTGCCATGTAACTCTTGGCCTGTAACTTGGAAAGCTCAGCTGAATACAGATAAGACTTCCTCAGAGTAACGATAAGCTTTCTCTAATTGAGAGAAATGATGTAATATTGATCTGCTGTACCGCCTCACAGCTGTGACATTTACCAAACCGCAGCGGTCGAGGAACCGTGGGGCGGGGAATCGACTCGTGTCCGCGCAGTTGTAGGATTAACTGTAATTCTGCGCACTAGCACATGATATCAGGCTGATTTGCAATGTAGAAAACAAACTAAAACAAAACTAAAACTAAAGCGAAATATGCCATTTAAAAAAAAAGTGTACATGCTGTAAAATATGATTAAATTCTATTTATGATAAATTCAGCTGCCAAATTTTGGCAAATATTTTTCTTTATTTTACAGTAAAGATGTTTTCCATTAAAAATACTGACAATTTCACAGTTCAGATTTGATTACATTTTAGTCGTCTCACTGTGCATCCAAAGATAACCAAGCAAAAATAAATAAAAAATGTAAAAAACTAACAACACGTAGGCTTTTCCAGAAATAATAATAACGCTTATGATATTAAAGTTCATGTTTCAGTCTTTGATTCATCAAGATGCTCAGCTGCACCAGAACCAACACCATCTCAACACTAGAAGAGCCATTCTACCGAAAGGGTGACATTTCTGTCCCCAGGACATTATATGTATAAAATTGCATGAAAATTTACTCCAAAATACATTTTATTATTAAGCGAAATGTCATGCACATTAAGCTAACTACAAATTTAAAAAAAAAATTTCATCTGAACACCATCTCAACACAACTACAGACGGATTAACACAGGAAGAGCTTCTTTCTTGTGTTTACTATACAGAATTGTAATATATTCATACTGAATTGCAAATGGCAAGAAGAATAAACGAACCACAATAGTGTCATGCGTGCCAGCCTTCTTTACATCCCTCTGGGGTTAAACACTGTAAACTCTTATTACACTGCGTTTATAAGCAACATCTTCAGGCCTGACCGCTCTGAAGCACAACTTTACCGTCCAGCGCTAAAGTAATCCACCAATCCACTGCTGACCCACTTGCCTAAAGGGTTCTTGTTGAGTCTCTGGCAACCGTGCTTGCACATTGCTCTGGATTCTCAAGAGGTGCATTCAGATGGAAATGAAAGGCGGGTGGCATTTAGCGAGTGAGTCAGGCCGTGTTGGGTGGCCGTCTCTCGTGCCCGAGTGTCCGACCTCATCGCATCAGCGGGTCGCCCGCGGTCACGGGTTCGGCTGAGGACGACAGCGCTCTGGTTATTACAGCAGCCAAAGAGACTCCACTAGACGTGGACTGAGACACGTTTGTACAACTATAGATCTTTTATTCATTATTATCAAGCCAGAAAACATAAGTTCAAAGATGTTTTTGAACTGACAGCTTCATTTCTGCATCTTAGAGACACTTCTCTTCAGTGAGAATATTTCAGGGTTCCTGATGGCGATCGATCGGCTTGAGCTCCAGATGAACAACATCTACTTAATCAATGGAGTAACATATATATACCAAATACAGTAAACTTTGACTATAGTTAGAGGAGAACTGGCCCCTGGCATTGCCTCTTTCTCCATTATCCGGAGATCACAGAGGTTTTTCATTCTTTGCTAAAGATATTTGGTATTATGTACAGCTCTAATCTGTTAAATGCAACTGTAAAGCATATATATATATATAGAGATATTATAAACATTACGATCATGATGTTCTGTAAAGCTGCTTTGAAACAAAGTGCTATAGAAATAAATGTGAATGGTTGACTAACTCTTCTAGACGCCTTCACCGCTGATCTGCACTTCCACTCGAGTCTCAGCGCTCGTTATTTCCAGGGGTTAGTCTTTGTGACAGTGGCATCATTCATGTTCACTCAGTCGAGTCAGTGTCTCTGACACTCATTTAGCCATAAACGACCATGAAATGCAGCACATAAAAGCTCTATTGTTTTACAAAGGTGCAATTCTGACACATTACACAGGTGATCAAACACAGCACATTCATCTGAGCGGAGCGCAGAAACACACACTAAAGCCAGAGTCTACACACACTTTCACAGATCCGCCTTACCCGTCTGCATCTCCATGACGCTCAGCTTGTTCTCGTACGGGAAGAGGATCTTGGGCGGCTTGTCAGTCAGTGGCGCTGTGCAGGAAAACAGACAACACAGATGATCAGTTACGTGTCAATGCCGTCATCTGTGTCTGATATCAATGCATAAACAAACGTTAAATCCTAAATGACAGTCATTCTCAACTGTCTTTGACAAGTACGATCACACTGGTTAGAACTGAACACACTCCATCAGTCAGGGTCCTAAACTAGCGGATCTCATTCCTATCAGTGATCAATTAGAAAAAGCGTTTTTAAGAGGCTTAAAGTCAGATGACGATGAGTGTGTCAGCTGTTCAGAAGCGCAGTGTGACCGGCAAATCCCCCACATTACTGTAATGAGCCTTTTCACCACCAAATATGCATTGATTATTTAGTTTCATGTAAAACAGACTCTGTTCAACACCCAGATAGAGGGAGTTCGCTCACAGAAACTGAGACATGTAGAAGAGCAAGAGTATTTGTGGCAGTTTGAGCCCCTGTGAATGTGTGTGTGTGTGTGTGTGTGTGTGTGTGTGTGTGTGTGTGTGTGTGTGTGTGTGTCGGCATCCCTCACATGCTCCTCCTGTATATCTCTCCATCACTCCTCCTGTTGTCCTTCTGTATGGACACATTATTCCACATTTGATCAACGTTTAACCTCCATTAAAAAGATTCATGCGTTCACTGAGCATAAATCTTAGCTGGGCTGTTGTTGAGTTTAATGAGAGCGAGCGCGGTCTTCTGATGTGCCAGGTGTTCGCTCAGATCCTCCATCACGGCAGCGTGGGTTTCAGTTAGTGAAGTTTGTCAAGGGCAGAACTGAACGTGGCAGCTTTCACTTTAATGTTCGAGCAAAGAGAACAGATGGCTAATGTGTGGCGCTCACATCTGATTGGCCAGCTGAGATTTCCAGAGAGAGAGAGACGGTTTCCCTCGGAGCACTCCAAACATTTATAATCTCCGGCTAACATCTTCTTGTAGACTTCTGGAGTGGAAGCGTCTGTTATCTGACGGCCTTTGTGTGTTTTGTTGAGGCACAGACACTGACATTCACGTTTATTCATTCAATTAAAACAATCAAGTGCCTCGTTTTGATTTCCTCTATAAAGTCTCGACACGAGTGGTGTTTCAGAAACAACACACTTCTTCGTGCCACAGCGAGGGGACATTTACTCTATCTCTTAATTAAAGATCATATCACACCATTTCCTTCACAAGGGAAGAAAATTTCACTTCAAAGAAAGAGTGAGAAAAATCATTTCTGTAAGTTCACCAACTGGAAATGAGGCAGACTTATTTGCATGAGAAAGATTGACGTTTTTAATATCCAGGGCAGCGTCGGCTGGATTGTCGTCGTCGTCTGAAGGAAAAAACACTGTCGAGCAATGTCCTCATTACTGACAAAACAATGCGTAATTAAAGTAATCATGATTAATTACCATTCGCTCACCATGTGCACATCTGCTTAATTATAAGTTTGGGGAATTCCTCCAGATCTGAGTTTGGTTTGGTTCTGTGGTGTTGATGGAGCGCTTCTGACCGCATCTTCCTGAAGATGGCTGGATTCGCTAACGGCTGGAGGTTCGTCGCTCGCTCTAATTACACAGAAGCGCTGGAGAACGGCCTGTCATTGCAGGGAGAGACGGGGCTAGACGTCTACGTGACACGAGCCGCTGCAGAAGTCGATAGAGTTCTCCCTCCACGAAGCTCTCCGCGCGCACGGCCGCCGCTAACCTACGGGAGGTGTGCTAGCAGGGGAACCAACGTGTTCATTAAGGGGACGCGCTGACACCCCGAGTCCCCGGAGACGGACCCTCGCAGGACAAGCGGGACGTTAAAAGCAGGTGGAATAATTAAGAAAAAAGAGAGAGCTCATTTAAAAGGGCTAAATCATGGCTGTAAGTTAATTATGTTGCCTTGGCTTACACAGGGGATTCCCATAGATTTCCTCTTAAGGAAGCTCATTAGCAAACACACACTTTTGAAAAACAGCACAAAATAAGCTGCCTGATGGCCGCGATGTGATTGACAGGTCCGTCTGACGTCATTATTTTCGTGTCGTCATAGAGGAGAGGTTGACACTAGATTGCACAATCCATCCAGCCTTAAAGCGTTGTAGACATAAGAAGTCGGCTCGCGCAGGAGCGTCTCTAATGAGAGAAAGCCGATGCTCAGATCCTCATTAAACTGCTGACATGCTGAAAAGGAGACTTGCTTTTAGGATGTAATTTGAGCTGTTCGTTTATTCTGCAGAATTAATACCAAATATTTGGCTCTCCTAAAGGGATATTTAGTTTCAAACCCTCTTTCATCTGTGGAACATCTGTGGAGTTTTTTGCCCATACAGAGAAAGTCAGTCTCCAAGAACGATCTTCAAGATGTCCTCTTATGACGTGGTTAGGGGCAAGTTTTCATTTCAGAGAACTATCCCTTTAATGTGCTATGATCAGTTTGTGCCTTTTGAAACGCCACAGTAACGGAAGGGTTAGCGCCTTCAGTCGGCGCGGCGCGGCGCGGTCGGAGTCGCGCTGGAGAACGCCGGCGGCGGCGGCAGGAAGTGCAGGGATCGGGTCGTAATCTGAGCGTTTTAAAGTTAATCAGCACAGAAATGTCAGAGGGCTTGTCTCACACACTGCGTCCTCGCTGTGTCAGGCGCTTCTGGAGAGCCCGCGCTCACATCTATTCTCCGAGTGCGCCGGCGTAATCAAGCGTGACCAAGAGCGACTGAGCTCTTTAATTAGACAGACACGCATTCATTATTTGTCCTTTTCTCAGAGGAGATTAGCTGGAGCCGATGCTTTGTGGGAGAGATATAGAGCGGCGTGTACCTGAGACGGGCGCTGACACCGCTCCAGGAGGCTCTGACAACAGACAGCCTCACACGGTCCGGATACACGTGTGTGTCCATGTTCAGCTCAGAACTGAAGGCACACTATTGGAGGAGGTTTCTAATTAAAATAAATGAATCGATGTGAAGGTTCTAATGAGCAGATGCTAACAGTGCTATTTAAAACGCTCTCATTAACCCGTCAGAAGGCTTTTGATGGCAGTGTGTGTCGGGTCACATCCTCTGGCCGATGAAAGAGAGCTGGAGAAGGTCGTGCGGCTCGTTTAGGGTCGAGAGACCCAGGCCTTTGAAGCGCGTCTGCTGGCTCGATATCCGCTCGATGGGCCAACACAGGGTTCCAGCCAAACGTTACCCCTCGGCTTTTGAAGTCACTTTGTTTGCGCCACAGAAAGCATTCGTTAGGCTGAAGATCTTTCCGAGAGCATTAGAAACATCTGACTGGCTTTTTGTATCCCCTGAAAAAGAGCAACCAAGGTTATGGTATAGTTGCTTTGAAAGTGAGTGTGGTGGTTAGAAAACCGTTGTGAATCTGCTTTCTGATGCACATCAATGCGTCAGGTCTTTTTTTAGTGTTAGATGTGGGTTAGATTCAAGCGGCAGACTAACAAGCGTGAAGAAAACAACCAACAGAAAAACAGTGTAATCCAGCTGGGTTTAGCGCACCTTCTCCAGTGGTTGGCAAATCTTTGTTCTTAGTGTGTTTCCTTTGCTAATTTACAGAATCAGTGGGACCCAATTAAACTGGTGAGGAAGATGTGCTCCGCTCCATACGGGAACAGAAGAACATGTTCAGAAGTGGATTCCTCTCGGAAGGCTCAGTTCTGGGCCCAGCCGGAGCCTGTGATGTTCAGCAGCCGTAGAGAGAGCAATTACCTTTCTGTCTCAGTCCTGACATGTCTTAAAGAGACCCCCGAGCGGAGCATTAGCCGTATATAGCAACTAGCCTAGCCTAACCCTAGCCCCACGGCAGCGGAGCTCACAGCGATGGACACACGAGGACCAAACTGATGGAAAGGTCAACGGGACGAGACGCCTCATGCATATCAGTATAACGGATCATTTATTGTAATTATTAGGTGAGGATGAATTGTGTGTGTGTGTGATGTTTCTCCACAGATCTGTAGTATACTCTGACTGGAGCACCAGTCTTTTATTAGACTCATCACTGGAACAAACATGAAAACACAGCAGGCAAAGACTCGTTCTCAGATCTGACAACAGGGCATCATGACGTTTGCGTAAACATACACGTCAAGTGGTGTCATCGATACGCATTTTGAGCTATCCGCGTGTATGCGTGTATGTCTACGCCGTTAAATGTCTGAGCGAAACAAAGCAAAATGTAGATCTACATCTGGGGAGCGATATTTATAGGATGGTAGGGGAAGACTCATAAATGCTATTAACCCCAGTGACGGGGTTGGGGTAGGTCATATATTTATACAGTAATGTAACGTTAAGTCAATGCCGTTCATAAACACGCCATACATATGTCATACATGCACCATTTCATGAGATCAGTCTGGATAAAGATAATCTCTGACAAAGCATTTTTTCTTGATAGTGCAGTCTAATTAGCAAAAAATCAGAAAGCTTCTGCTGTTTGTGATGAGCGAGAATTTTGTCTGTCGTCAGTCTCTGTTTGTCCTGCTCACCATCTGAAGCCGCTTCGACCCAGAGGATCTACAGTCAGATGTCAGGGTTAGAGACGCAGAATTCAGGCTGTTGTGGGGACTAAACTTTTAGAGAAGTGTACCTAATAAAGTGTGTACACACACAGGACAGACTTAATCTCTCAGGGAACAAGCGTTAATGAGAGACAGACACAGCGAGAGGGAAGACAGCTTTCTGAGCAGAGAGCCATGCAAATATCTCATCCAGCAATTCATTTTTTTTCTTCCCTTGAACCTCTCCCGCAGAATAATGATCCCAGATTCACAGCAGTCACCGGCAGCATGCCAAGCAGAAATTGGATTTTGGATGAATGATCAGAAGGTTTACATTTCATCAAAATTCCCACGGTTTAAATTCAACCTTGCAGAGTCGGAAATGAGAGCAGCTCTTGTTCGCTTCACCTGCGCAAACACACACACACACACACACACACACACAATAATCTAAATGTTTCGCCTTTTTTCAATACTATATTTTAATTGCCATGACAATAAAACTGATTTGATTTGAAAGATTGAATTGAATGAAATTGAACAGAAAGAGAGAGAATTGTAAAGACTGTCCATATTCACTTCTTCTTTTAGCAAAAAGCACAAAACGTCCAGAACGTTTGAATAAACTCCTGATATCCCGCCAACGCAGCACAACCACGAGTCTCAATAACTAACAAACAACACAAATAAGCGTTTCATCTACATTGTGTCCTTCATATAGCTGCCTTTCATATAGCTCTTACTTTCCAAATTTTGATTTGCCTCTCTTTTTCTTTAGTTTAATACATTTGTCTATTATTTAGTCCAAATGATCTTAATGGTTAATCAATGAATCATTTGGCAAACCTATAGAATTTCATTTCAGCAATATACAGTATATGGATTTGAGAACTACAGAAATAAAATGTGTGTTTTTTATGAACAATTACGTAAAATATTCATGATGAATATTTGTTATTGCTAATTGATTTCACATGGGTGGTCAGAGAGGTGGGCATGGGCTAGGTCAGAGAGGTCAGAGAGGTCAGAGAGGTGGGCACGGGGCTCATCAAAGGGTTGGTCATCAGAGAGAGGGAGGCAGAACACCGAACTCTGTTGTGTCCAGACGGGAGAATGTATCTCGATCACACGGAGAAGCTTTAGACTCACAGTCCATACAAACATGAAGGAGAGTCCGGCTCCTTCTGTCCTGACCTTCCCCATCTGCAATAAGCTGTGGTAAGAGTTGAGTCGGGGGCTTTACAGGCTGGAGCATTTATTTTTTACAAGTTTGACTTCTCCTAAGAAAACCTCACACAAAAATAAGCCAAATAAGACTTATTTCCCCTCGAAAATATCATCTGGAAGGATGAACAAGGTCTGTTCCACTTGCCCTTGAAACAATGTGCTATTAAAACTACAGGAAAGTGTTCAATTATATAGGGATGATGTGTTTACTGACAGCTCAAGACTCCAGCTCTGCCTGAGAGGCAATTACTCCATCTTGGAAAATATGTAGCTAAAGTCTGGGCAGGTCTGGGGCATAAAAATAAAGCACTTCCCTTCTTCTTATGTTATATTCTTTCTTCAATGATGTACCGCTGAATTTCATAAATAAACCAACACCTTGAACACATAAAATATTCCTGACATATTTTGACATTATGCATCTTATTTTGATTATTTTGTTTTAGTCTGCAGTTTCCAAATGAACCTCTTGAGGCAGTAGAGCAGTCTAAACAATACTTTACTGTGTAAAGAGTGTTCTGGAAAATCTAAATCACAAGATCACTGAATCTTTCTTTAATATGTTTGAAGTTGATTGGATGTCTGATATCATAGTATTGAGGGGTGGATTTGAAGACGGAAAACTGAGTGATTCCCAAAAGACGGTTTAAAAAGCAGAAAAACTATCAGTGTGAAAGCAAAGTGTTTTTAGTTTTCATTAACAGCAGTTTAACACCCTGAACATTGAGACACAAATTGACTGATAATTTGCCAGAGAGACGCATTAATTGATGATGTGTGATCGTCATTACAGATCCCAGATGTATGAATTCATGAGACAGCTGGCATTTACACATACTCCATTAACACTTATCATTCGCAGGAGAGAATGAAACGGAAACAATGAATGTGTTCTACACATGAATAAGGACACATGCTGAGCTCAATGAATGTGTGTATTTTCACACACACAACACGATCTAATGCTGGCTGCAATCTAAACGGTCACACTCCAACACAAATGTGCCTCTGCCACCCCAAACCACACCTCTAGCTCCACCCCTAAACACACCCCAAACCACACCTCTAGCTCCACCCCAAAACACAGCCCAAACCACACCTCTAGCTCCACCCCTAAACACACCCCAAACAACACCTCTAGTTCCACCCCTAAACACACCCCAAACCACACCTCTAGCTCCACCCCTAAACACACCCCAAACCACACCTCTAGCTCCACCCCTAAACACACCCCAAACCATACCTCTAGCTCCACCCCTAAACACACCCCAAACCACACCTCTAGCTCCACCCCTAAACACACCCCAAACCATACCTCTAGCTCCACCCCAAAACACACCCCAAACCACACCTCTAGCTCCACCCTTAAACACACCCCAAACCACACCTCTAGCTCCACCCCTAAACACACCCCAAACCACACCTCTAGCTCCACCCCTAAACACAGCCCAAACCACACCTCTAGCTCCACCCCTAAACACACCTCTAGATCCACCCCTAAACACACCCCAAACCACACCTCTAGCTCCACCCCAAACCACACCTCTAGCTCCACCCCTAAACACACCCCAAACCACACCTCTAGCTCCACCCCTAAACACACCCCAAACCACACCTCTAGCTCCACCCCAAAACACAGCCCAAACCACACCTCTAGCTCCACCCTAAACACACCCCAAAACACACCTCTAGCTCCACCCCAAACCACACCTCTAGCTCCACCCCTAAACACACCCCAAACCACACCTCTAGCTCCACCCCTAAACACACCCCAAACCACACCTCTAGCTCCACCCCTAAACACACCCCAAACCACACCTCTAGCTCCACCCCTAAACACACCCCAAACCATACCTCTAGCTCCACCCCTAAACACACCTCTAGCTCCACCCCTAAACACACCTGTAGCTCCACCCCTAAACACACCTCTAGCTCCAACCAAAAACACATCCAAACTACACCTGTATCTCCGCCGCTAAACACACTAGGCTTGTTTGAGATGAGCAACATCTGTGCAGAACCGGTCACCGGTGATCAGTGCGAGATGCATGCCGGTTAGAGATGTGTCCGAGAGCGGTCCGCCTGGCTCTGATGTCATGCCGACAAAAGGTCAAAAAACTCTCACGACTGCAAGGCGCACGTGTCGGATTCTGCAGTCTGAATGCTCATTGGTTTAAACAACCGTGATGTATTGTGAATCCTGTGAATCCCGCAATATCCGCCTTTGATCTCACAGGTGTCTGATCCACTGCGAGAAGCGAGATCTGTCCGGCTGGCCTTCACTCCTCCTCTCACTGCAGCTCCTGCTCTCCACTAGATTTCAGGCGAGGCAAGGCGCATCTCAAACAAGCCTACTGTAACAACTCCCAATATTAGCGAGATTACACAGACTCAGATAAGTACGGTTCCCCCTTCATATGCAAATTTGTGGCCAATCGTGGAACAGCTGTGACATCATCAGAGCTCGTGCAGCCGCTCTTGAGAAACTGCGCTGGCTCAGTCCTCCGGCTACTCTCTCTCTCTGTCTCTCTCTGTCTGTCTCTCTGTCTGTCTCTCTCTCTCTCTCTCTCTCTCTCTGTCTGTCTGTCTCTCTCTCTCTCTCTCCCTCTCTCTCTCTCTGTGAGGACACGTGAAGTTTGAAGTCTTCAACCCGACTGTCACCATTGTATAAAACTCTGTGTGGATCTCTGACCTGAATACGGTTCTGAGAATCCAGAACTCATCAGGATGGAGGATCCTGTGTAATTAATGAAGAACACTTTAAAACAGCCCGTCATTTAGCCAGGCCGCACTAATGAGCTCTAAATATAACCACATTAGAAATTCTCCTCCACGCTGGCCGCTCATTTATTTAAAACTGCTCTGGGTTCAGAGGAAAAGTGCCTCCTCATCATAAGCCACACACATCAGGCCGACGACTCAATCCCTTCTAGGGGGAGACGAGGCTTCCCTCCATCCAAAAGCTATGCATTTTCCCCATAAAATTTCTGGACAAGATGTATGTATTTGTCCAAACTAATCAAGTAAAGAATAATTATAGATTTACATTTTTTCAAGGCTATGAATAATTTGTCATTGTTTGAAATGAAATGGTGTACTGGTATTATGGTAATATGTTCTGTTAATGAAGGGACACCATTTTTGCTCTTTGCTAAGGAGTATTGTATGGTGTTCTGTATGAATAGAAGTTTAAAGAGGGTTTTTCTGTATGTACATGGTTTTTTTTTTCTTCTTAATGTAGAATGATGTCATAAAATAATGTTTTATTTTTGATTGTAATAAAAACTGTTTTACTACTAAAACTGTCTCTAACTCTCTCTCTCTCTCTCTCTCTCTCTCCTCACCCATATTTTTCTTCTCTCTGCAACAAATCTTCGTTTGTTTCTGTCCTTCTTCCTGCTGCAGCTGTTCTCTTCACTAGTCCCTCTCTCTCTCTCTCTCTCTCTCTCTCTCTCTCTCTCTCTCTCTCTCTCTCTCTCTCTCTCTCTCTCTCTCTCTCTCTCTCTCACATGTAATATGGCAGTACAGGAACCATAAGGTGAGATTCTGTCTCGTTATTTTCCAATCAGTTGCTACGACGACAGCAGTTTGATTGACAGATCTGAAGTTCATCTGACAAGTGACGTGCTGAGCCACAAACAACACAATACACACTAAAATAACACACACAAAGTGAGCACTGAATCATCTATGCTCATATTAGAAAAGAACAAGAGAAAAAAAATCCTAATAAAATGTTGACATTAAATATTGATTTTTATGTGGGATGAGCTTCCCTGTTCCTGTAGATGGAGAGGATGGGGAATAAGTCTCGCTCCGCCTGCACAAACACACTCGAAAGCTTCAGTGTTTCCTCCAAACCCTCCCTGATGAAGCACACACTGCCTGTGACCCTGCCGACCCCTCTCACCCTAACCCTAACCCTAACCCTTCATCTGGTGATCAGTGGAGCTCACACCGGAGACAGAGCTCAGACGTTCATACACACACACACACACACACACACACACTGAGGCAGATCTCTCCTCCAGATCTCTGTTATCTAACGCTCCATCTGTAGAGCATCCTCTCTCGGCGCAGGATCTGGCTTCGGTTAGGGTTTGCCATATTTCTCTGGCAAAGGCCCAATATTGACCCACTCACTTCCTGAAGCATTGTAAAATAATCACGATCACAAAGCAACAGATGCTGCGGCATTTGAAGCCCATCCCAGGAGCATGAAGCTCATTTCTCCGTCATTATATAAGAGTGACGAGATGTCTATGAGTCGAGTAACGTCCTCCGGGGCGGACGCTGTCCTGGTCAATGAGATATCAACACACGATAAACTGAGGTGAACAGCACGATCGCCAGTGTGATTTATCGGCTCGTAAGCTTTACGTGTCTTTCATATTTTTTCTTCACAAAATAAAACGGTCCTGAAAGCAGGACTGGATCCTCAGCAGCAGTTCTGGCCAAGCACAGGCAGGAGGTCATACTGAATATCCACACTGATGCTTCCCAAACCAGAACCAAGAGCTGTACACTTATGAACGCTGCTGATGAGAAAATAAACACTTCTGACCATGACTAAACGTGTGTTCTGAATGTAATGGGTCAGCACGCATGCGCACTGCTCGTCCTGAGTGCATATCTCTAGAAAATCACAATAAAAAACCTTGAACCATCAATAGACAGAAGCATTTATTCAACATGTCTATCTTTCACAGCTGGGACATCAGAATTAGGCTGGCATACTGTAAAGAACTTAATGTGTTTTATGTTTGTTGTATTTAGAGCACAGAACAGTGTAGTTTGTCCTTCGGCCGCCGAAGACGTTTCCTGCACTGTAACTGAACTGGAAAGGCCTCATAAAAGCTGAACTGAATTTGAATGGAAGTAGCAGGAAGGACGTGTGACGACTGTCCATCATCAGCAGAGCCCTAAAGCACATGAAGTAAACTGGTCATGGACTTTTGAAGAGCAGCCAAGTTGAGGCTCTTAACACTGTTTCGTGCTGAGCACAAGCACTTCCTGTGCAGATGAGCACTTCCTGTGAACGAGCACTTCCTGTGCAGATAAGTACGTTCTGTGCAGATGAGCACTTTCTGTGCACGACGACCACTTCCTGTGCACAACCACTTCCTGTGCAGATGAGCACTTCCTGTGTGTAATCACTTCCTGTCCAGATGAGCACTTCATGTGCAGATGGGCGTGTCCTATGCATGAGCACTTCCTGTGTGCAACCACTTCCTGTCAACAAGCACTTCCTGTGCAGCTCAATATGAGGCTAATGAAGGTCATGGCAGCCGTCACTGACCGGCCTCAGCAATGCAGGATCAGATCAAGATCGCAACCCTAACACACAATCCCTCAAAAATCACACATTTCAGATCAGATCCAAACGATAAAACACAGTTCAGCTTCTGGAGGACCTCGTTCCTGCACACTCGCTCCGACACAGACCTGAGCCCGTGTGTACGGGCCGTGAGCTGTGGGAACGCCGGCCTCCAGGAGCCGGAAGCGACGAGCTCATCTTACCTGTGACGGACAGATCCGTGGTCCTCCGCACCACAAAACTCCCAAACTGTAATTCACAGGTGTAATTCCCAATGTCGTCTTCCCGCACGTCTTTGATGGAGAGCACGTCGGCCTTCCTGACGACGCTCGGCCTCCACTGCTTCGCCCGGCACTCCTGCGTCCGGAAAACAGAGAGCCGTGTTTAATGCAGCTGCGATCTCGTTTCGCTGGAATGACACGTTAATGAATTGCCTTCAAGTGGGCGGCTTTCAGTGATGTCTACAGACTGCGGCGTTACTGATCTCACACTTGACAATGTTGTGACAACAGCTAGAGTTTCATCTATGAATTGTTGCCTTGGCGACGCCTGCCAAATGCCTGTCAATCATTTATTTATCGCCTATTATTTTCCATGTAGATGAGCAGATGAGTTCATTATTAAAGCAGTGAACCATGAGAAATGATAACGCAGTTAAGCAGTGTTAATCTCAGCAAAGATTACGTTTCTTATTGTCAATGAGAACAGACACAATTCATTGATTTGAATGAAAACATACCACTTTTGAATTAGAAAAAAAGACCACTATAAGATATTAAAAATGTTCTTAGAAGAAGAAGGAAATGATTCAAGAACTGCAAACGAGACCTCTTATAGCCACGGTTTGAAGACTGGTAGTGATTCAGATCAAATGAGTCATTTGTTGGAGAATCAGACAGTTTTATCAGTGGGTTCATCGCTCGCTCTCTGTGCCGGATGCTGTGATGCTAACTAAATGCAGTCATGTTTCCAGCACGAAAGTCCACAGCGATCATCTGTCTTTGATTCAATTTAGCCGGAAACTAAAGTGCAGCAGACGTTTAATTTGACACACGTCTGCTTCAGATGAATTAGTGCTAGCGTAGTCTCACGGCTGGCAGAAACTGACCGGCTCCACAGTTTCTCCGGCTCATCAGAGGTCTTTTTTCTGCATTATAGCTTCAATTTATACCTCTGGACGAAAGCGGTAAAAGCGTGTTTTTGGTAAGATGGAGATGAAGATGATGGGATGAAACAAAATGAAGAGTATTGTAGAAAAATAAACAAGGTGACCGTACCTTGTACCAGGTGATCTCTGGCTCTTTCCCGGACTGTGTGTAGTCATCTATATCAGGACAGAGGATGTCTTTGCTCTTGCTCAACTCGGCCTTCTCAAAGTACCTCATCTTGGAGTTGTAACAGAGACCCGAGTTGTTCTCGGCCACCGTGAGCGACATCGACACTTTCATACAGTACGAGGAGTTCCTGCAAAACACACAAAACCAACACGATCAACAAGCTTCACACTATACACACACTATACACACACACACACACTGACAGACGAAGGCAAAAGGAAATCAAATGTCGGCACTTTCATGTCGATCAGCAGGAGATCTCACAGAAATCCCCTTAATCATTGAAACAAGTCTTTATGGGACTAATGCAGTAAACGCTCAGTCACAAGGGTCGGCCGTGTTTTCCCATCATTCTCAGCAATTGTTTGTTTGCTTGTCTTCGGTACCAGACATCTCAGATCAGCAGAAATGAGAGCAGGGAACCAGCAGGCCATTGCTCAGGTTTGTTGAAGGATGCTCTCAGCGGACGCCTCTTACTGCCACAATTGAATTTATTGGAAAACAACTCCCTGAACAGAAGAAACAACACAATGCAGAGCGGAGAGAAGTGCTGACTCGAAGACTGAACGGAGACGTCGAGGACCCAGAGAATGAAAACTAAAGCTTCACATCCCTCCACAACATGTTATCCACTCTTCCGGCTTCAAAACAGGGTCTTATAATTAGTCTGCGGTTTGATTCTCTGGTGAAATAATACAACACTGTTCCTGTAGCACTAAACACAGCTCTCCTTTATATACAGGACAGCAGAAGACAGACGGGCAAAATCAGACTCTACAAATGATTAATGAACCGTGAATGTGGCCCATCAGCGTGACTTCAAGCGATTTAAATTAAGCTATATTTAAATCAACGTAATGAGAATGAAAAAAACTAGTACAATCAAGATGTGGATGGAGACTGGATGAAGACCAGGGCCTGTTTCCTCCTGGCCATTTCATGTATCTGATTCGTTAAAACAGTTTCATTCACACTTGCCCACATAAACGTGTCGCAAAATGAATATAAATCCGATCTTCAATTACCGCGTTCATGTCAGCGCAAGGATTTTATTTATCATCAACTAATTTCAAGATAAAAGACCACGATAGGACAGAGCGGCATCAGCAGGGGTAAGATCATTTAGTCTCGCTTTTTTAATGAAGACGATTGCGTTTTGAGCATCTGCAACTTACTTTCTGCTTCATTTGTGGCAGTTTGAGCGTTGGCTTGCGGAGATTCATCTGCGGCGATGTGTGTTTTAAGCGATGCGTGCTAAAACCTACATATGTGGTTTCGACAACCAGATGTTTGAGCGATCGGATTTAAATCCGTCTTTCTCTAGCGCTATCCGATCAGAGAAACGCATGAAGTGACCGTGTGTAGTGTAGGCTCATGCTGTCAGCTTGAGCAGGGCATTTTTATGAGGCGGAGATGCAAATTCAACATGGACACACAGACACACAAACACACACACACACACACGCCCCGCGGCGCTACCATTGGGCCTGGGCAGGCCTGGGCCCACCCATTTTAGGTCCGGGCCCGCCCATTTAGACCAAGGTGAGAGATTTTCATTCTAGCAGTTCATCCAATAAGCAGCCCGAGAAAAGCTTTGAGTGAAATCTTCTCAGCCAATCAGCAGCTTCTACCCCACTGGTGGACTCTTAAGCCTGCTCAAAGGCTGCATCTACACCAGCAAGTGATCCAGTGAAGTGAATGACGTTGGCACGCAAGCTCAATGAGACAGACACAGACGGTAGCTATTAGCTAATATGAAACGCAAAGCAGCTTGTTTGTGATGCAGAAAAGCGCTGAAACAGATACAGTATGCATTTTCTTAATGACACACACACACACACACACACTCACAAAACAAATCCACTATATCAGCACATTGTTAAATGCAGGTCTTGAGGTAAATGGTGACTGTAGCACATATGATTTCAACTGAAAATGAAACTAAACTAAATATTATCTATTAAAATTGATATCCTAGCGGACAAAGAGATTCTTAGCAAATCACCACTTAACTGTCTGTTTCTGACTGACATATATATATACAGAGAGAGAGAGAGAGAGAGAGAGAGAGAGCAGGTAATGTGCTTGTGTTGTGAATGACAGGATCAGATGAATACGTTTCTCCTGAAGTATAGTTTAAGCTCCACTGAATTTCTTCTTCATCATTCGCTACAGTGTTTCGCTTCGGATCAAAGGGTGTTTCAGTTCAGAGAGAGACTCCAACATCTTCTTTCCTAATGAGGGAACTAATGAGCCATTGACAGGGAACAGCCTTTCCCTGTGAGGTCAATGACGTATTACAGCACGTGATGAACGGCCTTTCCCTGTTTCCGGTGGATTGAACTCAATGAACACACACATGCTGTTCTCAAACAATATCCACACTGAAGAACCAACGCTCGAGTCCGTCATTGAGTTTAGAGACGTGACCTGAATCAGAAACCTCATTATTGAACCTACAATAAAAGAAGAGCATCAGACAAAGTGGAATGACAGTATCTTCATCATCATCATCATCATGTTCATTCTCGCAGCTGTTATTTGTCTAGATGAGTGTCTGCATTAAGACACCAGACATTCTCCCTCAGGGCGGATGGATGAGGTCTTGTTGATTGAGTTTGTGCTGGTCCAGATTACTGTAAATGACCATCAGCCCAAATTCTACCAAACCAACATATTATACAACAACAGATTTCAATGAGAGCGAGACCACAACTCTACACCACAAAATGCATTGTGTTTTAGCTTACAGTAAAAGTTCTCAATCCTGCCTCTTTAGATTCACCTTTAATCCATCATATTTCAAATCTGAATTAGCCGTGTATCCCCGACATGAGTGGATACGAGTGGTCATGAACTCTCGTTCTCGAGTTCAGCTCCAGCCTTTATCAAACTCTTCGCCTGTAACTCTCTAGTTATCCTGAAGACTTGATTAGCCCGTTTGATCAGGGTTAGATTTGAACTATATCGGCTTGTTGTCTGAAATCAAAGCGACCTGCTTCATTCACGGTATTGTTGTCTCTTCTAATTAATGGATGTGATTGATGACATCAGTAATGTTCCCTTTTGAGGGAACTCGAACTGCGTCGACACTTTGGGGACACCCTTAGCACAATGCATCTGAAGTATGAATGAAACTAAACCAATCCTGATTGGTGCTGCGGCATGGCGTAACGTGTCGGTATACACGGAAGCTACAAAGGGACAGCGGCACACAACAGCGTTAGCTTTTTGCTCATCAGCAAGTGCTCTGGTGTTGTTTATCCTGTAAGAACTTCAAAAAAAGGTCTGCATTGCAATACAGAATCTAGTGGCTTGGATACCGCGTACGAGGAAGAAGTGTGTAGATTACGAGTCTACTCTGCAATGAAGAGGCATTCACAGTCATTGTGAGGAATTAAAATGATGAGCAGTGAACGCACGCTGCTCTGTCTGCCCACAGGCTCACGGCCTGGCAGTACTCCGTCCGCCAATTGAAGAACGAAAACGAGACGAAAATAGCAGGTTCTGGTCCTCTGAGAATCGCTCCTCTGCCCGGATCCAAGAAGAGAGTGATGTGGCTGGATGGGACGGGCCATCCCTCATACGTTTAGTCTGGACATTCCTTCTATGCCAGTGCTCTAGTGCTCTTGCCCCACGTGTGCCTGTGCGCATCTTCACGCTGGGACAGGCAGGGCTGGTTGTGGCATAGTGGGTGCTCGTACCCCAAATTTACTGCATCGCTGCAGTTCGAGTTCCCTCAAATGGGAATCGCCGAAGCTAACTCTCTCGTGTGCCGGCGACCCTTTGCAGCTTCCGTGTACGCCGCCACGTTACATCATGACGCATCACCAATCAGCATTGGATTAGTTTCATTCATACTTCAGATGCGTTACGCTAAAGGCGTTCCTCAAAGTGTCGTCATCTGAGATGTTTTCTGGTCAGATGAGGAGGCAGTGAGAAGATCTGAGCTTACACACACACACACACACACACACACACACACACACACACACACAGCTGGGGTTAGGTGTCTCACACACACACACACACACACACACTCTCTCTCACACACACACACACACACACACAGCTGGGGTTAGGTGTCTCACACACACACACACACACACACACTCTCTCTCACACACACACACACACACACACAGCTGGGGTTAGGTGTCTCACACACACACACACACACACACACACACAGCTGGGGTTAGGTGTCTCACACACACACACACACACACACACAGCTGGGGTTAGGTGTCTCACACACACACACACACACACACACAGCTGGGGTTAGGTGTCTCACACACACACACACACACACACACACACACACACACTCACACACACACACACACACACACACAGCTGGGGTTAGGCGCCTCATTGACATCTCGACACCGGGGACTGAACCACCAACCTTCCGGTTTGTAGACAACCTACATCAACCACTGAGCCACTGATGAGTAGTGTCCTGTAGCTCGTTGGTCCTGAACCAGATGGATTCCACACACACACACACACACACACACACACACACGTACCTCAGCACACAGGAGTAATGTCCCCCGTCCTGTAGTTCAGTGGGCCTGAACCAGATGGAGTCCTCCTCTTTGCTCATGCGAACCCCGTCGAAGGAGATGGGCTCCTCGAAGTCCCCGTGGCCCGTGCTCTTGTACCACATCAGACTGAGTCCAGCGCTCTGGGCGTGTGTGTAGTTCGCACGGATGTATCCATAAAATAAAGCACACTTAATCCTCACAGGTTCCCCAAGCAGAACTTTGTATTTCAGGTAGTCCACAGACCAATCCGTACAGCCGTCCACTGCGGAGAGAGAGATCAGAGATCAGACACACTCTCTCTCACACACACACACATACACACACACACACACACACACATACACACACTGCGGAGAGATCAGAGATCAGACACACTCTCTCTCTCACACACACACACACACACACACACACACTGCGGAGAGAGAGAACAGAGACCAGACACACTCTCTCTCTCACACACACACACACACACACACACACACACTGCGGAGAGAGAGATCAGAGATCAGACACACTCTCTCTCTCACACACACACACACACACACACACACACACACTGCGGAGAGAGAGAACAGAGACCAGACACACTCTCTCTCTCACACACACACACACACACACACACACACACACTGCGGAGAGAGAGAACCAAGATCAGAGACCAGACACACTCTCACACACTCTCACACACACACACACTGCGGAGAGAGAGAACAGAACACAACATTAGCAGAACTGGACCGACGCGGGACATGAGATGAGACTGCTCTGTCTGTGTTGGGGATGTACACAGAAGTTCAGGCTCCTCAGAATCACAGTAAAGCAGTGCAGCATGAGCTGACTGTAGGAAACCAGAGAAGAAGCATCAGAGGATCGGGATGCAGAAACTCATCCGCAGAACATGAGCTGAAAAACAGTCCGACTGACACTTCAGCTCAAAACACACACACATTTCTACAGACAAACTGATGTAAGAGCTTGAAGAAATCTGCAGGTCTGCTATTAAACGCGCTGGAACCACACACACACACACACACACACACTTACAACACCATTTCAAAACACACTGAGTCAGCAAACAGTGTTCTGTGGAAACTGAAGGCCTGGATGCCCAGAGGCCGTCACATGTAGATGAATTATGAACTCTAGACTGTCCACAACATCTCACACATTAGTAGTTTTCGTTTAGAAGCAGATTGTGTGTTATTTGTAATGTTATCAGGACTAGTGTAAATGTCCAGCATCTCTCCTCTCTTCTCCTGTGTGTGAAACAGCTGCTGAGAACAGATGCTGAGAGGAGACATGCCCGGATAATTGTGTCTCCCTCAATGTTTGATTTACTAAAGAAACAGCACAGCAGCTAATTAACACTGATAGAAGCGTGTCGCATTATTTATCCCTCGCTTTCTCTCACTCTCTCTCTCTCTCTCTCTCTGCCAAATCCCAGAAATAAAAGAGGAAGACTGGTTTCCACTCAGGGGAAGTCAGAGCTGTGTGAAGGACAATGGACACATCTCAGTGTATAGGCATGATTGGAGAATCAGGGAACTGGAGGAATCCCTGGTGGTTTTGGCAAAAATCTTGGGAAGTTACGGAGATGCTGCTGATGTCAGGTGACATTTACAAACACTGACAGCAAAAAAACCTCTTATTAAAGTGTAATGTGTCTCTGTTGCTATGGCGATGATGGGGGCTGGTTGCTGTGGCAGCCTGTGGGGGGGAGGGGCTAATTAAGGTTCACTGCTGCAGTAAAAAAAAACTCCATGATGATTTTGCAGTAAAAAAATATGGTTAAAACATGATCATCTGAGTTAATTATCCTACTGTATGGTGTGTGTGTGTGTGTGTGTGTGTCACATGACTGTGTTTCTCATCTAAACATCATTTTAAGGGATCTAATGAAGCATCAGCACTGGACTCAGGACCTGAGGCTGGATTCAAGAATTTTTCTCAATGCAGTTCTTAACATAAATTCTGACACTGCTTTTACACCAGATGTGACGAAGGCGAACAGAAGCCATAATAATCAGTTCTGCTGCGGTCGACAGTATTTCAGACGTTCTTGGATTTTATTTATTCTATTTATTTATTTATTTGATATGGCCATAACAACAGCATTGGACGAACCAGATACCTTGTTTTCAGCTAACCCATGTCACCAATCACAACACAAAAAATACAGCAGTTACAAAGATTAGCAATACAAATCATCACTATACATTTTATACAGCAGTCAAATGTGTGCAGCTTTGAGGTGACTTGAGCCATTGTTTTAGACCTCTATCGAAGCTGATCACGGCTGCTTTGTCATATCCACTGTCGACACGGTGTAAGAAATTCATAAGTGCATTTCTTAAAAAAAGTTCTCAAATATTTACTTAAAGGGATACTCCACCCAAAAATGAAAATTCAGTCATTATTTACTCGGCCTCAAGTTGTCGCAAACCTGTATGAGTTTCTTTCTTCTGCTGAACACAAGGAAGACATTTTGAAGAACGTTTGGGACTTTGCCACCATTGACTTCAATAGGATTTCGCTTCTCAGAAGTCAATGGTGCCAAACAACTGTTTGGTTGCAATCGTTCTTCAAAATATCTTCCTTTGTGTTCAGCAGAAGACAGAAACTCACACAGGTTTGCAACAATCTGAGATATGATGACAGTATTTTTATTTTTGGGTGGAGTATCCATCTTTTCTTCTAGGAATAAATAGTGCACTACAACAAATTCAATCCTTACAAATTTAATGATACATTTATCTATTCAGAACAGCAGGTGCCTCACAACCATGTTCTTTTGCTACAGGACAGGAGAAGTGTTCGTTTAATGAATGTACTTGCTGAAAGCTATGTGGACCATTTGACCTGAAGCCCATCGGTGCCTGAAACACAGCAGCAGTCATCCTCACTGTACGCTGTTATTTATGATGATTTTTAAACTCTTTCCCCACCAGCGCTTTTGATCATTTGCACTGAATTTTCATGGCCCCCAGAATATTTTTTTTGCATGAATATCTGCACGCACTGATTTTAAACAGCAACAACAACAAAAAGTGTCGTAATCTAGCTGCATGAATTATTTTTTATCAACACTTGAATGTGTGTTAAGTTTCATATTCAAAAAAATAAAAAACATTTTGAGCAAAAAGTTGAGAAAAATGTGTTTTAGTCAAAGGCCTCGTCTGGATGGGATTCAGAGCGATGATCAAACACAGATGGAGACGAACGCTTCAGTTCTGGAGCTCGTCCTGAGTCGACATTTTATTCAGTAACATTTGATTTACAGTTTTGATTTATATGGTGTTTAATGATCATGTGATTTTACATATGCATCTGCGTATGATATCACTTGTTTATGCTTCCTCTTCTCCTGTGTTTTGATCAGGAGAATCAATTCTCTCTCAGAACATGTGTAATAGCGCCCCCTACTGAATAACAGAGCCAGAAAATTCCCTCAATGAAGGGGAGAGAATTAAGAAAAAAATAATACTTCTTACATTTCATCTAAAAAATATATAAAATAACATTTATAAGAAGTACTTTTGGGAATACAAAATATCCTCCACTTTGTTATTCATAAGAATGTTTCATGAATCCAGTCCCTAATGTTGATCAGAAACAGTAGGACTAAAGAACCAGCTCATGGGAGGCCAGATCCAAGATGGCGATTGTGGGTATTTCGCGATTATTATACAGTATGGCAAGTAAAAAGTGATGCCATTTGTCTGGCAGATCACAGTCACTTCATGCACGGCATAAATGTTGTAAAAACATCCTGTGGGCAACCAACAGCTTTTTCATTTAAGATCTGGATGTTGAAAATGTCAGCAGTGTAATTGAGGAGATAAAGCTGAGGGGGGGGGGGGGGGGGCATCGTCTCTCGCAGGGAAACAGATTCAATTAAAGAGTTTCTGTGGGAATGTTGTCAACATACTTACAGGAGACAGTTATTATTTTGTGCTCATCATTCTTCTCATTGCTCATTATGGGATGTTGGGCTGTTTTGGGCCGTTATCATTCATTTCATAAACTTGTTTTAGCAGCTGAGTTTTGCACAATCTCACTGGCAGCACACACACACACACACACACACACGCAGCTCAGCTTGATTACACCCAATTAACTTCCCTCCGGAAGCGTGTGCTCGAGGCGCGTCGCTCTGCTCAAACACGGACTGATGGACAGATGGATGGAGGAGTGTGTGTTTTCAGAATAGAGGGCTCACTCAAGTGTGTGGCCTATTCAAAAAATTGCAAGAAGAAAGTGTGAGAGAAATTGCTTTTAAAAGGTTTGTTTGCAGCAGAACAATATGAGCAGTACAGCAGATCGACAGGCAAACGGGGAACACATGATGAATGAATACGTGAACGGCTGGAACCGCACCGCGTTCATCACACACCACCGGGACTCTCATCACACACCACCGGGACTTGCTGTGACTTGGATTTGTTAGGATTGTATTAATTGTCTTGTCTAATTTATAGACAAGATAAATAGTTTGTTCAGGCATTAGGGAATTACAAACCTGCACATATATTCAAACCCACATAACTATAGAATAATTTCATAATGCGCATGTGAACGCCATCAGCGTTTATCACAGGTTCACCTTTAAAGTCTGTTTAGAGACATTCAAATATATTTTTTGCCTTACCCTTACAGTTACTGTAAATCCGGCCTCTAGTTCATAAACGCCAGAGGAGAACTGACCCCGACTGAGCCTGGGTTCTTTTTCTCCATTGGGTCACCTGATGGAGTTTTATATTGTGAAAAGCGCTACATAAATATACTTTAATTGATTATTAAGGTGTTGTTTATTGAGGTCTGTTTTGTAATATTTATAAGCAATAATATCAAGTCATTAAAAAAAATCACTTAATGGAAAAAAGTGATGGGATGCAGATTACAAGACAGTCTGTGCTTTTGAATATACTGTTGCATAAATATATGCCAGACCAATGAGTTTAGAAATGAGCATACAGTATATATTTTTCACAATGTTCAAATGAATTCCTGAAGCCAGCTGGACTTTATAATGGCAGATAATAGAACACAAGCAAACACACACACACACACACACGTGTCTCATGTGATGATGTGCATATGTCCAGTAATGGTCTGTCAACGGCTGCTGTCACAACACATCACACTCACACACTGCTGTGAGCAATACAGAGCCGACCGGCACGTGTGTGTGTGTGTGTGTGTGTGTGTGTTTGTGTACAGGAACCTGAACTGGTGCTGAACTGTAAAAACAGTCTTCATGTATTTCACATTGAACACTTCAGCTGAATTGTGGGTCATATTTCAGGATTCTTTGCCTTAGCAAAGAGAGTTTTAGGGCCAATCCCAATTCTACCCCTTACCCCTTCACTTTCCCCTAGCCCTACCCCTTCGCCTTCCCCTTGACCCTTGAAACAGAGTGGCAATACGTAGGGGTGAAAATATTCCCCTAAGAAATGGGACACCACTACGCCTCCGTTAAACGTCATCATAAGTCGTCGCTAGCGCCTACGTCACAGGAGATGCGCCGATGTTTATCACAACTTCCAAGATCCCGTCGACAGCTGCAGTTATCTCAGTCGCGTGGGTTACAGCTATTTTCTTGCATTTATCTTGTGAAGTTCGCAAGAAACAACGGAGACGACGAAAATATGTTGTGGGACTATCGTTAGCAAACTACAGTAATTTTAGCGATTTTTTTTTTTTTACAAACGTTTCTGTGAAGAAACTGACCGTAAATATGAACACAATATTGAATGTAACATAAAGCAAATCATTATTTGTCGTTGCAATACTTATTAAAGCCACAAATACTTAAATTTATGGGTCTCCTTTGTCGCTTGGGCAGCCAGCCCTGGGTTAGCAGTGACATTTCTCATACCCCTTCGTTTGAAGTGTGCTCCCGAAAAATCTTCGTTTGAAGGGCTATCTGGCCCTTCACCCTAGCCCTCCCCCTCCAACCAAAAGAGAATTGGGACAACCCTACCCCTTCACGTGGACGCGCAAAACGGAGGGGAAGGGGAAAGTGAAGGGGTAAGGGGTAGAATTGGGATTGGCCCTTACACTTCCAGCCTTCTTTAACAGATGTATATATCACTTATAAACTATTAAATACTAAATTAATAGTAGTTATTATGATTGATGTGGTTTGGAATTGGTAAAATGTGCTTGGAAAAAATATGATCAGAATATTAACTTGCATAATAATTATAAACACACTGTAGAGTGCAATTAAAATCACTATTGGATCAGATGTTTTGATCATCTTTCATGTGTTTTATTCCGTTAGATACACTCAAACCCCACACACACACACACACACACACACACACACACACACACACACACACACACACACACACACACACACACACACACAAATATCCAGCACTCCGTCAGCAAATTAAACTTATAATGTAAATTGAGTTTACAGTAAATCTTCTAGTGGCAAAAAAAAGATGGATGAAAATGAAAATTGCTCTCTTGGCAATAGTTACTGACATTTGCATATACATAATTTATTCTGCAGGAGAGAGTGAACGAGAGAGAAGTGAGAAACCAAGAAGAGTAAGAGAGCCTCATTACTGGAGGAAGAAAACCTGATACAACATCCATCAGCACTGAACACACACACACACACACACACACACACACACACACACACACACTCAAACACACTCTTACTCTGTTTAGCTCTCTAAACCGGGTCAATGTGTGGATTTCTATTGTTTTCTGACAGACGGTTGTAAACACAGTCATAATCCGAACAGGAATGTTGTGCATTTCTCCGGAGTCTCAGTCTCGAGCGTCTGCTGTGTTTGAGCTGACCTCAGATCAGGTCCCGAGTGCCATGTAAGCCACAGCAGATGTTAGGAGTGCTGAATCCTCAAATCCAGCCGAAACGCAGAGAAACACGAGCAGGTCAGAAGCGTCACGAGAACCGGCTCCAAAAAATCCTGTGATGACTTTGCTTCTTTGTTTGTCTGTTTTAGTTACTAAGAATCGTTTTCGGTGTGTTAATCCGGCCGTGTGCTCCCTGCTCGAGGAAGCGTGCGGTCCCGGATTCGCCAGATGAAACACACTCGCGGCGGCATGCCGGGAAGGGAGTGTGTGAGGACGAGTGTTTGGCTCGTAGTGAAGTTGTGGGCCACGAGTGCATTTTGTCAGCCTCAAAAATGAACAATGCTAATGTCTAATTTTTTGAATAATGTAGACAAGAGAAATCAAGAGAAAGTGTTTGATTGAGATGAACATAATTACGTCTGGAAAATGTTTCAAGATTATGTGGAAATGGTTCAGACGGATGTTGAGAGTGTGCTGAAAGTGAGCGGTGGGTTATGCACTCCTCTAGGATTGGTGGAGGTGTCGGCGAGGACGTTCGCTGTCAGGAGCGCTTTACTCATTATTGCAGCAGATAAGAGTACATTTGACTGGGTTAAATATTCAACTGTAACGTTCATTTATCCGCTTATGCTGATCATGTGATTATAATAGTTAATAGTCAAAAAGATATAGAGATTTAATGAAATTACTTGAAGATTTTAGAGCTTTATCTTCTACTAAAATAAACTGGAACAAAAGTGAAGCTTTAATCAGTGGAAAGTGGACAGGAGAGGAACTAAACACTCCTGGTGGTTTACTTTGGAGTTAAGGGGGTTTAATATACTTGGGGTACTTTTAGGAGATGAGGACACTGTACAGAAAAATTATGAAGGGATCATTGGAAAAAAAATAGAGGTCGATTAGCCAACTGGAAATGGCTGGCCCCAAACATGTCCTATAAAGGGGTGCATGTATAGATCCACCTGTGAAAACGAGGGCTGAAATTCAAGCCTTACTGGTGGACTTTTTTTGGGATAAATTACACTGGATTACTAAGAGCATTTTATTTTTGTCTAAAGAAGAAAGTGGACAGGCACTGATGAACTTGCACATCAAAACAGCAGCTTTCCGTGTACAATTTATACAGCGTCTTCTTCCGGGGTCGAGTGGCTTTGGTTGGAGAGTGGGACGCCTACGGATGGATGAATCTCTCTTTTTCTTAGACCCACTAAAACTGGATGCGTCCAATATGCCAATCTTGTATCGAAATCTCTTTAAAGTATGGATTCTTTTTAATCAACAAAAGTGTATGAAATCACTCTTCTGGTTGTTAAATGAACCCATAATACACGGAGCTCGGCTGGATGTTTCTAGAGTTGAACTAGCTTTCCTGGACTAAAGGAGATCCTTTGCAAATCCAAGATCACCACTTCAAGACTTCTACTAAATGTGGCTGGACCTAAATTAATGAACGTTGAGCAAACAGCATCTCATTTAGGAAATTTTTTCAACTCGTATACTGTACTGATGGAAAAGTGTCAGTCTGCTTGGCCAATTATTCCCAGACTCCCCCAGTAGAGGAGGAGAGACTCCTAACACTGAAGAGCCCTTTCCCACTATACCTGTCTCCCAAACTGGATGATTGTATGGGTTTGTTTTTAAAAACTGGGAAGTCTTTGTGTTTAGATTTCTTTTCGGTTACAGCTAAAGTCTTGTAGAAAGCTTGTGTTTTGTTTTTTAAGATGATTTTAGATGATAAAGTGGATACACAATGGCATTCTTAAATTTGGATGATAATGTTAGGCCTGAATGGAGAGTTTTGTATAAGCCACCGTTAAAGAAGAGAGTATGGCATTTCTCTATGGGGTGTTTTCCGTGCTTTTATGGAGTGCTCTACATTAGAGCCCTTATTTGATGTATAAAGAAGTCTTTTTGATGCTTTTAATGAAACTTTTTCCAAGAAATATTTGTTTTGGGTGCTAAATACATGCAGAAAATACGAACTGATTGTCAGTTGGTAAATTTGATCTTGAGTCAAGCTAAATTAGTTAGCTCTCTATTCAAGTAGGAAAAATAAGATTGAACAAAGGCCTGGACAGTGTTGTTCTCAACTCTTATAAAGTCTAGAGTGTTGATTTCATTTTTTATAAATCAATGGATGATCTTTTTTTCTTTTGAGCTAAAATGGTGAAGCAAAGGAGCATTGTGTTCTATGTTTGAAGATAAATTATTTTTTACACATTTTCTGTAATTATTTTTTAAATACCTTGTGAATTGTTTTATCTAAATTTGTAATAAATAGCATTCAAATTCTCAAAAAAAGAGAGTGTCTCTCTCTCCCTCTCTCTCTCTCATGTGTGCATCATGTGAAGATCAACAGTCGGTCTGAATTATCTCTATTAATCATGAGTTAATCAGCAGGTTTGGCAGTACAGACTCTGATCAACTGAACGTCACAGCAGAGAATCGGAGTTTACTGAGACGAGCGACACACACTTGTGCCACAGAGACTTTATGTGAAGGAATCTCACACACACACACACACACACACACACGGGTGCTTGGTGTGTGTGTTTCTAATAATCCTCATTGACCTTCACAAGCATCAGTGGTGAAATCACATGACTGTCCCTCTCTCTCTCTCTCTCTCTGTGTGTGTGTGTGTGTGTGTGTGTGTGTGTGTGTGTGTGTGTGTGTGTGTGTGTGTGTGTCTGTGTGTGTGTGGGGGGGGGGCAGATTAAATGGCAGGTTATTTCTACAATACTTTGTGAACAATTCTTCCCATGTACTGACAATTGCTTTAATGTAGTATTTGCTTCTGTCTTGGTATCTGCTATTGAAGAGCACACACACACACACACACACACTGAACACGAGTGGCCTGAGGTTTAAACACACGCCTGAGTCTGAACGAATCTGTGTCTTCAGGCTCATTGAAATCATTGATTTGCTTGATGTTTTTAGTGAGAAACGCTTAAAGCACAAGAGCAACATCATGTTTGCAGCCACAAAGATAGAAATAGTTTCTGAATGAAGATGTTAAGTGAACAAACACTCACAAGTGTAACCCTTGCCTGAACGAATCAGGGAATGAATCGAGTGCTTTGGGGTGGTTAGATTGAAGTTCGAGAACACATTTACTGTGACTTAGTCTTAGGCCTGCGATGATGCAGTATATCTGACTCCTCTGGCCGAAGAACCGTGTTGAGCGCCGCCAAAATTAGTTCACGCATTCATGACCTCGAGACTAGATTACTGTAATGCTTTATTAGCTGGTTGTCCTGCATCCTCAATAAACAAGCTACAGTTAGTACAAAATGCAGCTGCTAGAGTTCTTACTAGGTCAAGAAAATATGATCATATAACACCGATTTTATCATCTCTACACTGGTTACCTATTAAGTTCCGCATCAACTACAAAATACTACTACTGACCTATAAAGCCCTAAATGGTTTAGCACCTATGTACTTAACGGACCTTCTTTCGCCCTACAATCCACCGCGTTCCTTAAGATCACTAAATTCAAGGCTTCTGGTCATTCCTAGGATATCGAAGTCCAGTAAAGGAGGGAGGGCGTTCTCGCATTTAGCTCCAAAACTCTGGAATGGCCTTCCCGATACGGTCCGAGCCTCTGACTCGCTGACACAGTTCAAAACTAGATTAAAGACGCATCTCTTTAGTCAAGCATTCACATAATGCTTACCTTCTAGTCCTCTGTTATGCCATACGGAACCGTTTGCCACTGAAACTGCTTAACGCACCAGTGGGGCTCGACAGCCTCTTAGACAAACGGGTCGGCGCGTATGGTTGGGTTGCGGAGAGTTCGGGTTACGGAGAGTTTGTGAGTTATAACGGAAATCATTATGAACATCAGCTATGCTAATTATTTCCCATCTGCCTTTCTGCTGTTATCGAGAAAA
>NC_142789.1:30968872-30986372 GCF_988280905.1 Pimephales promelas | reverse complement strand
GATCGGCGTATGACATCAAAGCGATCCAAAAGCACAAGGAGTCATATGTTCTCCCAACACTCCCACAGCACTCGATCGGTCCGCGCCGCTCATCTCAAACAAGCCTTCCATCAACATGAGAACTTCAAAAACCCCACAGAGACACAAGCAGGATAAGATGAGCAGATCGGCTCTAAATGTCTGGGTTTGTGTGTTTAATGGATGCAGCAAGAGTTTTAGAGGACGTCTAATACCCCGAGAGACAGACAGAGACGTTACAGCATCTATACTGGCCAATAAACCACAACTGATCGAGAGCAGTGACTGATGGGAAATATCAGCTGAACATCAGTGGCAAATTCACAGAGACTCGTCGACCTCCACAATGATGGAGAAACCAGCAGCGTCTGATCATCTGAGCACTGACAAACTCACAAACACAGCTCTTATACTAGTCAAATTAATGAGGGATATTCAGAAATTAATTAAGATGAAAACGGGTCTCTGGGTGAAAGGCTTCTTTATTATTGTGGCTTGTAAATCTTCTATAATCCTGCAAATAGAAGAAGGGAGCAAACGAGCTGCTGTGTGTGTGTGTGTGTGTGTGTGTGTGTGTCTTCACCCAACATCAGCCACAGTACACCTGAACTCAGCCCAGGGTCCAAAACTCCATTCTTGATTTGACCCTTAGGTTTGACCTGTGACCCCTCTGGATGAGGTTGTTCCATCACCTCAAAAACTGTATGTTTGCATGACATTGTGCTTCATTTCACATGATGAAACCAATAGTTCAGGTTCTGGATGCTGATTGGTCAATGCAGTCTAGTGGTAAAATGACAAAAATAAGTAATTCCTGTATGTTTTTATCTCATCCTGCTTCGCCAAGACCAACTCTGTGTTACAAATCTGTTAGACCTATCACTTCTGCCACTAAAGACTGCTTTATCAATAATCTTCCTGGTCAGTTTCATCATCCCGGATAGCTCAGAAGAACTCCATATCGTGACAGAAACGTCTCTTTTCCAGCACTTTAGACACAGTTTCTCCGTTCCGCTTAAAGAAGATTAAAGAAAATAGTCCAACGCCGTGGTATAACGAGCACACTCACACACACACACACACACACACACACGCACACACACACACACACTCGGGCTAAGACAGCAGCCAGGAAAATGGAGTGCAACTGGAGGAAAACTACAGCAGAGGTATTCCGGATTTCATGGAAGGAGAGCTCGACTGCATACAGAGAGGCCTTAAAAACTGCTAGATCTGCTTATTTTAACCCGATTAGAAGAAAACAAACAAAACCCTGGGTTTTTATTTCAAACAGTGGCTAATTAAACTAACGAAAAAGAAAGCTTCAATCCCAAAAGTTTCCAAGCAGCACAGCAGTGACTTTATGAACTTCTTTACTTATAGAAGATTGATCATATTAGAGAGTAAATGAAAGCTGTGCAGCCGTATCGCATCAGGGGTGCAGTGTAGTCTCCCTGAGGAAAATATCATTCATTTGCTGCTTTAGGAGAGGAAGAATTTTCTAAACTTGTTAATTCATCGAAATCAACAATGTGTGTTAGACGCTATACCGACTAAACTACTGAAAGAGGTGCTTCCAGAGGTCACAGATCCTCTTCTTAACATCATTAATTCATCTTTGTCATTAGGATACGTTCCAAAAACTTCTAAACTGACTATGATTAAACTGCTTGTTAAAAACCACGACTTGATCATACAGAACTCGTCGATTACAGTGTTAATTACAGTAGTGTCTCCCTGTGAAGGCCTCCTTCCCTTCTCCTCTGTACAGATAAAGCATGGTCAAAATTATTCAAATTCAAAAATATTAATCAAAGCAACAAAAAAATCTGTATTGTGAATTTTTAAGGCCAGACAAGTAATTTGGTGATGTTACTTTGAAAAGAAAGACTACACAACTGCACACATACAGTATATATTCAAACGCACATACCTATAGTTGACTAAACTCGTATTATGGGTATGCACCGTCAGCGTTTTCACAGATTCACGGTTTTGGAATTTACACGGAGATAATAACGTTGATCAAACACTGCGTGGAAATGAGCAGAACACAGTAAAAGTTTCTGTTTTCAGTTAAACCGCTGTGGTGTAAGCGACCCCTAAGGTAATCACTAATGATCTTTGCAATGGAAGTATGTGGCAAAGTTAGGCATTGTGGGAAGGAGGAGGCGGGGACCGGCAAACGTTCAAAGACTTTAATAAAGTAAAATAACCAAACAACAGAAGTGAATCGATCAATACTAACTTTATCTGGACAATAACTTTCTTCTAGATCTGCTGTAAAGCCTGAACACTCTCTGCTACTGTAATCTCCTGTTATCTCTGCAAAGCTGCAGTGAAACCAGCTATACTGTTAAAAGTGCAATATAAATGAAGGGGACTTGACTTTTAATTTATGTGCATGAATTGTGGTCATTAAATTTCTGTATGTTATCTCTAAACAACATCAGGTCTGAAACCAGTTCACAGAGGAACCGTTCATCTGTCTGACTCTCGACGGCCCTCAGCAGAGACTCTGGTACGGTGCAAGGCATGCTGGGAGACAAAGGCTCTGCCCACCTCGACACACACACCATCACACACAGCATGAATAAAACACCAGGTAGCCACATCAAAGGAGAAATGAATAAATAAAAAGCAAAATACAGTGTAACTGTGAGATGAGACTTTGGTAGCAGATGAACGAGAGGATTCTGGGAAACACGCACCGAGTCCTGTGGAAGAGTCGATGCGCTCGACGGTTCATGCGGGGCTCGGAGGTTTCTCTACCGCTGCTTATCTCTCCACGCTCTTATCGGCACAAAACATGCAAAAGGAAGCCTGACTTTGCGGAGCATCTGATTAATTACCAATGACAATATCATGAGGAAATAATGCGACGCACGTTCACACAGCGAGGAACCGAAGAATATGTGAATGCAGGAATGTCAAACGTCTTACATAATGCTTCATTCATTGAGCGTCTCACGTCCACATTTAACCTTCACAAACACAAAGAGAGTCTTTGTCCGTGAGGATCAAGCAGGGAATCAACAGGATATCAGTGGCGTTAGAACGAGCCGGAGGAATGCTGGGAATCGCATCCGGCCTCAGACTTTACATCAGCTGCCCTACATCACAGCAACGAGAGAGAGTGTGTGTGTGTGTGTGTGTGTCACAGAGAGAAGGAGACGCGAGACAGGTCATCGCAGAGTCTGCCATGTGCTTTTCTCTGGGGATGTAAAGCAAGAAAAAGACTAACTGTGTGTCACAGCTGTAATCCTGACCCGAGTTCGTCCTTCACACACACTCTGATGTCCTGAATCATCACGTTCAAATAAAGACGTGGATGTTTGAAAGCCATCTTATCAAAGATCTGTGAATCAAATCAAGATCAGAGAATCTCTTCATGTCTCTCCATAGCAGCCCGAACACCCCGGTAAAGACACACAATGCTCAAATCTCAGTCTCAGAGGGACATCTGATCCCACACCGCGAGCCTGTAGCAAACCAATTTTCTCTAAATCACACGCAGCCCAAGAAAAGAGCCAGAAAAGCACATTTTCCTGCCAAAAGAATATTTAACATTCCTCCTTTCATTCAGGAAAGCGCTGGAAAACATTTGACTGGTCTTCTGTATTTTTAACTTCACTTAATATGAGACACCAAAGCAAACGGAATAATAAAGTCATTTATATTGCGTTCGGAGGGAGGGGACGGCGATTTATTCGGCGCTGAATGGATGTGCTGAAGGGAGGGAAAGTGACCTTTACTGTTCTGCAGTTACACTGACGTTCATGCGGATGGAGTCGTTCGGCTTCTCTAACGATCCCCTGGGTGTTCATTGTGTTTAGAGATGACTAACGTGAACGGCAGCCTGAGTCCTCGTCTCGAAAAATGTCTGTCAAGAGACACCAAGCGGGAAATCATCCTGAGTAACTCAATGTCCTCAAGTGGAAGAGGTTTCAAAACACAAGAAACGCTGTGAAACACCGAGACTGTCACAACGTCACAAGCTCCAACACACACACACACACACACACACACACACAGGCAGAGAGTCAGATTCAGCAGATCTATACGTACATTGGTTTCAGTGACAGACACTTTGCGTTGGGCTCATACATTTTACCAGTTGATTTCTCAAAAGTTTGAGCAAAAGCACATTTAATCCTGTTACAAATGGTCAAACATGGAAAATAATACAAACACAATGGAAAATATGCAATTCCATCAATTATTAAAAATACAGTCAGGTAACTTCCACAAGCTACAGGTAGAGTGACGGCATCACTCATTTCTTACAATATCTCAAACTCTCCATTTTATTTTCATGTTTACCTCATGGTTGAAAAAGTTTCAGGCTCTTCCTTATTTGTAAAAAGTGCCAATTAAAATGGTCTCGAGTCTTCATCGTCTGAGACAGACTGAGACTGAGCTGAGACTGATCTGAGACCGAGCTGAGACTGAGCTGAGACTGAGCTGAGACAGACTGAGACTGAAACAGACTGAGACTGAGCTGAGACTGAGACAGACTAAGCTGAGACAGACTGAGACTGAGCTGAGAATGAGCTGAGAATGAGCTGAGACGGAGACAGACTGAGCTGAGACTGAGCTGAGACTGAGACAGACTGAGCTGAGACAGACTGAGACTGAGCTGAGACTGAGCTGAGACAGACTGAGACTGAGCTGAGACTGAGAATGAGGCCGAGTGCTTCTTCACGCCAGCAGCTCCAGCATCCCAAGCCTACGACTGAACACTTTTGTCCACATGTGAGATCGAGTCACGAATACATTCACCCTAAACTCATCTTTCCACAGTGTCGGGAAATCAGCCATAAAAACACACACGATTCACTCGATTACAAGCTGAACTGATGGTGAAAGTGTGTCTGTATGAAGATGTTTGAGGAATAAGAGCTGGAGAGGGCGATTAGTATGAAGGATTATCAAGACAAACGTTTATTTCTTAAGAACAGCATCACTGATGACTATTAAGAATAAGAGCAGGAACTGTCTGTGTTGATTTCATGTGACTTCAACACGCGTGTTCTGCACTCTGATGAGAGACAGACGTGTGCAATCAATCCCAGAGTAATGACCAGCAGATGGTTTGTGGGGCGACGGCAGATTTGGCTTATTACGAGGGTCCTTGATGTGTTTAACTGAACAGGCTGTTCCCGGATCTCTCAGGAGCGTCAGGCGGACTCGTGCCAGCGACGAACTGCTTCAGAAACAAACCTGCCTTCCCAATCAATCAAGAAAAAAAACATTTGACAGTTTGATCTAATGCAAAAGCATGTACACAATTTTCATTGTGAACGTCAAATAGTTTTTGAGGCCACTCTGTAGAGTTGACATCCTAAGTTAAAATCTCACAGCAACAGTTCATTGTCCTCTCTTGTTTTTCATGTGTTCAGAATTTCTTTCTATGACAGCCTGGCAAAAAAAAAATGTATGTACAGCTGAATGAACAATTGACTCAAAGCACATCTACACAATAAGCTTACGAAATCTTTAACACATTTTCAATACTATTTGAATACAGGGTGAAAAGTGTCCTGCTCTTAGAGAAGCCCTACTTTTCACTAAGAAATGTTTGACACTTAAGTCAAATCTTAGGCCTATTCTTAAGAGCATTTCTTAGAAGTTGAATGCATACGGGTCGTAATCAAAAACACGAGGCGTTTAGCAGTCGAGTCAGGAGTGTCTTGGCAAAGCTGTTGATGCGAGTAGGTGGAGAACTGTAGATGAAAACGCAATCCCAGAATGCTTTGCTCCTCCTGCACACAGACCAAAATACTTCTTTATTGCATCACGGCCACCTGTGCGTCTCTGAGCGGAAATTACGCCGCGACGGAAAGGTCACGGGCTTGATGAACTTCTCAGATCAGACGAGATCAAATCACTCGTTGATCTGCCTGACAGACGGATCGATGTCATTAGTCCTCAGTCCTCGTGTTCTCACACACACATCTGAAACTCTGTCTCGATGCTCCCCGTGAAGGAGTGTACAGCACCACAAACACACACGCACCTCATCTTAAAGAGAGGACACACTCACTGAGAAACACTTTTGCTCTTTTTAAAGACATGTTGAATCTGAAGCGACTCCCGCTAGAGAGAGGTCTGAGAAATAAATGTCTACATTTTCTTCTAAAGGTCGTTTATGGCCCGAGCGCATCGCCAGACAAACTATTATATGATTCTTTCTGGCTTTCACGACACGCTAAACATCTGAATATAAAACACCCTACCTCTCTCTCCCTTTCTCTCTCTCTCTCTCTCGTATGCCCCTCACATGTACAGATCACAGACTGTAAAAGTATATGTGTGTAGTGTGTGTGACGTCACCTTTAGTGTTTCTGAAGAGCATTTCTGAAGCCTAAAGTGGGCAGAGCCGGCCGTCGCCATCTTGGCCGCGCGCCACTGACGGATAACCGAAAATGGACAGCGAGGCGGGATGTGGGCGGAGCTCAGGTGCTGGTGTCTGAAACCACACCCACCTAGCTCGACATGTTGGAGTTAACTCAAATGTGTTGATCAGGGCATTGCATCAACACGGCAGAGATGGCGAGTTCAGCAGCTGGAATTAGCTGAAGTGACGTGACGCTAACAGACAAACGCTAGCAGTGACATCAGCGGCAATCCACCTGTCACTCAAGTGGCCACGCCCCTATTTATGCAGAACTTTAAAGGCTTAATATAATTTAAACGGATGAGTTCTAAAAGAATTCACCCGCTCACAGTCGTCATGAAGAGCAACATTAGCGATATAGACCACAACCAGTTTCTGCTCCAGACTGTGAACATGTTTATTCTGCCATTTTAACATGCGGGTCTATGGGAGTGAGTCTCTTCTGCAGCGCCTCTAGTGGCCAGTGGAGGAACTGCAGTTTAACTCACTCAGTGCTGGATTGGAGAGAGAGAGGCGGGAAGGTGCCGCTCGGTGCAGAGGATCATGGGTAGTGCAGCCGAGCAGCGCTGGGCTTTGGCTGATTTATCCAGTGCCAGCGGCTGGCAGCGATCACACATGACTTGCCCTTGTCATAAAATCTGCCTAAAGCATTTACCTCATTGAAAATGAAATATTCAATCAGAAAATAATATATTCACTCATAAAATAATCTCAATCATATCTCATATATGACAGGTAAAATCTTCACAACAATTTAAGGTCAACAAATACATGTACCTATGAAACACTGCTGTCGCCTGAGAATCCCAATAATCCCAAATGTCTTATCCCTGCCATCACTGTGTGTGTGTGTGTGTGTGTGTGTGTGTGTGCTACAGATGGGGCCTACGCCAAAGAACTTTATATCATAATATAGCTTGCTGAGCTGTTACTAAATGTATAATTGTTACGGTATTTATTCTCCCGAGTCTGAGTGTTAGAATGCAGAGCACGAATCAGAAATACTGCAATACTATCATCACTTTCACTTCTCATGCCAAAACATACAAACTGGACCGATGAGAGGGTGCATACAACATTTTAGGGTTTTGCTGTATAATCCAAAAGTCATTTTCTATTATTAAATGTGTTTTTGCATCTTTTCATCAGTGAAGAGCATCTTCTCTATTGTATGTGCTTCATGCATTTGTTTTCTCAACAGAATCAGTGATAACAAGCTGAACCAAATAAGCAGTTCATGTTTTAATAACATTTTTTCTTTTTAAAATAACAAATAATGCTGCCATAAGTACTGGTAATAGTAGTGTAAAAACTAGTAGATTTATCCTCAGAGGTGTCACTAGTTTAACCAGCTCTAGCTTCAAACACATCTGATTATTTCCCCTGAATGGGTTTTATTCTTCCCTCCTCTTTCTTTCTTTCTTTCTTTCTTTCTTTCTTTCTTTCTTTCTTTCTTTCTTTCTTTCTAGTTTTAGTTTCTCTTGTTTTCCTGTTTGTCGGCTGACGTTTTGGACTCGCAGCAAACGTGACGCGTCAGTTGGCAGGATTTCCCCAGAGCGATTCTTTTCATCTGCCTGTTCTGACCTTCTGATTCTCCGGCACACACACGAGCGACAGAACAACACTCGAACAATCAGTGGCCAATCAGAGCAACAGCTGGGAGATCTCAGCATGAGTCCAGAAGCCCGCAGGACCAAAGCGTTCGCAGGATTTCCCTGCGGTCGAGTTTCTAACGGCCCCGAAGCGGCACACATCAGAATCAGGGGCCAAAGATCCACTCGCAACCTGACTCTTCCCCCCGCAGACGTGAACATGCGCTCCCGGGGCGGTTCAGGGGAAGAGGAGGCATGTTCTGCCGCAAACATTCCTGGTGCTGTTTTACACAGTTGGTCGGCTGGTTAACAAGAGGTAAAAACTAAATACTGTTGGTTTTCTCACACAAACCGCTCGTTTTTTTGTCTTAGGCCATCAGTGTGTACTTACATTTACGAGTAATTAAATCATGTTTAATTTTGATTTCTCTGTGCTGCTCTTTGAGGTGGACCCCCATCCCCTGCATTATATGACTGACAAACAACAACGGTTTGACCGAAAAATGCCAAAATTGAAAATGCTGTGGAAACAAAGACACCTACATCTTGGACGCCCTCGAGGTAAGATAAAACATATCAAAAATTAATTTCAAAGTGAACTATCCCTTTAAAGGGAAACCTTTCCCTGATGTCGTTTCCTGATGTCGTTTCCTGCACTGCTGTGCTCAGAGACTCAAGCAACACAAAGTGTCTTTCATTCTCTTCTGCCAGATAAACAGCATCAGCTCATACTAATCTTGTGTGGCAGAGTAATTTATCATTTTTGACATCTAAAGAGGGAAATACGAGGTCTGGACCGGGTCTTCAAGGGTTTAGTTCACAGCTCACACACTCACTCACAAACACACACAAACATCAGCCATACGCCAGCAAATCCCAGCAATGGCAAGAAACTATTCCAGATAATGGACTCCATCCCTCGCTGACACCCGTGACTCACACACACATGAACGGAGACACCGACCCTCCTGAGCCCTGAACAGAGACTGCAACATAACCGACACACACATTTATAAGGCCTCCAAACAATTGACATGATGTTTATACTCAATCTCCTCTAGACCTGCCGTCTCTGATTGAGAGGTTTGAGAAGAAAAAAGTGTTTTATTATAATTGTACAAATGTCCTTCTTAAGATCGAGCTTCATGAGTCTTTCGGCTGTCCAATCTGAGCTGATTTTACCAAGTAAAATAATGTGTGTGTGTGTGTGAGAGAGAGAGAGAGAGAGAGAGAGAGAGAGAGAGAGAGAGAGAGAGAGAGAGAGAGAGAGAGAGAGAGAAGTGTGTCTGTGTGTGTGCAGGTGGATCTTCTGCACCAGGAGCGTCTCCGGCTCTGAGGGCCCTTGATAGGGAGCACAGGGTCTGTTGGGGTCAGATAAGACTTGTTCACTTCAAAGGCAGTGTTTAACCCTGCAGAGATAGCGCACTGCAGCCGCTTTTATTTGCTGACAGATTCTCGTTAATTGCTCTTATTTTTTGGTTGTTGCTAGACCTCCGTTTATCTTCTTCAGATGAGACTTGTTTGAGCTGCAGTGAGTTTGTGATAGTTTCTGTCCTATCACAGACGATGAAGAGTTTCAATATCAGCACTGCTGTGTTATAAGCTCTTCCGCATCGTACTTCAGCAGTGTGACGTCGCTGTGAGACTCCAGGATCTTCATTCACAGCTCTGTCACGCTCGTATGCCTCCTCGTTAGCACAGTAGCATTTAATTGAATTTAATATCGATCGGATTGGACTGACGTTACCATGGTAACGGAGCGCAGTGTGTTCTGCTGATGCTGCTGGAATCAAGTCAGGAGTGAAACGTCTCTCCTACCAGCAGTCCCTCCTGACACACACACGACGCTCGCAGGGGATTCTAACGTCCTCTACTGACGCCACGCACACACTGTTCCTCTGTGGATGGACTGTTGAAGGTGACATATTATGCTGCTTTTCACAAGACGTAACATGAATCTATGGCGTCCACAGAATGTGTGTGAAATTTCAGCTCCAAATCCCAGATCATTTATTATAGCTCGTCAAATTTCCCCCTTTTTGGGTGAGAACCCAATTAAATGCAAATGAGATTTAGCTCCGCCTCCATTAAGAAGTGGGCGGAGCCTTTACAGAGCTTCAGAGACTCCGGCAATAACACAGGCCAATTTCACTGATCCAGACTCACACACACACACACGTATCCACACTTACTGTATGTCCATCCATCCATCCATCCAACCGTTTATCCATCCATTCATCCATCCGACCAGTTTGTGCTCATTTTGAAAGATTGAGAAAGAGAGAGAGAGCAATATTGCAAAAGAAGTGCAAGAAAGAGAAGGAATCAGGTGAAAGTTGAGTTTACAACTTTCCAGAGGAAGGCCAGTAAATGCTGACAGTCACCGGACGGGGACATCACACCATCATTAAACCCCGAGAGCGGATCTGGTCAGGTTTTGTCAGCAATATGAATTATTGAAACCGCCGACAGGCAGTCACTGAGAGAGAGACACTTCAACATCTGATCATTCCTGAATTAACCCTCGCTGATACACAATCACAATTCAAATGCATGGCATTAGATTTAACATCAAGCCAAGGGTCAGCCGCGCTCCAATGATGCTGGAGCTGTTCTCAGAGACAACTCTTATTCAACACTTCTTCTCGAGGTGGGGTTAGGGGATGTATGAACTTGCCAGTCACTCACATGTGTAGAGAATCACATTCAACATCAATATCAACATGAACCAGCAGCACAGATCCGTCCGCACAGCGATCACACCGTCATCCGCTAACATCGATCATTACCATATCTGCGGTTAAACTGTCCGTACACACAGCAGTCGTTTAACTGGATGAGCTACGGCTGGCACGCTTTAACACATCATCGTGTCTGAACCGTACCGAGCCGCTCGTGTTCGCATTGACTGGAATCTTCCATTCAGTGTTTGATGGGAAACTGGGTCACTTACAGTCACAGTGATTCAGCACAACAGAAGCACTCTAGCGTTAGCGCTCCACGTCGCTCACAATCTCATCTTTAATACAGCTTCAGCGGCTCTCTCGCGGGAGGAGAAAGCACACACTCCAGTGATGAGCAGCAGCCTCTCATCTCACACACACACACACAGGGAACAGAGCATCTCGAACCCTGAGAATCTCACACACACACACACACACACACACACACACAGGGAACAGAGCATCTCGAACCCTGAGAATCTCACACACACACACACACACAAACACACACACACACAGGGAACAGAGCATCTCGAACCCTGAGAATCACACACACACACACACACACACACACACACACACACACGAGAATCAGTGACTAATTCATGTGATTTTCTTTCCTGAATTTGCAGAATTGGAATCTAAGAAATGTGAATTAAAATGGAATGAAACTCAAAGAGATTCATATTACTACTTAATTATTAATAAAAAGTAATTTCCTGATGAATTTCCCACCAAACATGTGATGGACACAACATATGATAAAAATATATGACATAATTATTCACTGCCACCGACTGAGATACTGTATTTAATACAAATTCTGTATTTAAGTTAGTTTATTGAAATACATCTAATTATAAACAGGCATAATTAGTCACAATCATGATTCATTTATGATTACGTACTATGTGTCTAAACTGTATATTAAAGTTTAGTGTTTTGAATTTTAATTCAGTAATGTGTGTGTGTCAGCCCTTACTTTATTCACATTCACACTCCTCGATGTTTCAAACCCAACAGGACTGATGACACTAATCCGACCTCGGAGAGCAAACACACTTCCTGTCAGGTCTCTTTAGCATCAAAGCATCGATCAAACATGACAAAGCACTTACAAATGTGTCCTCGCTACAGCAGAGCTCTCACACACACGTGTGTGTCGCCGACCGCAGGGACTCGCGTCAGAGGCCTGTCCTCACGCATCTCCATCTGCGCTCAGATCCCCATGCATCATTAATGAGGAGTGTGCGGAGAATCCAGATCGGGGATCGGATGTGCAGAAAGCCTGTATCACACCGACCTGTAACACACCGTCCCGTAACACACCTGTCCCGTAACACACCTGTCCCGTAACACACCGTCCCGTAACACACCTGTCCCGTAACACACCGTCCCGTAACACACCGTCCCGTAACACACCTGTCCCGTAACACACCGTCCCGTAACACACCCTCCCGTAACACACCTGTCCCGTAACACACCTGTCCCGTAACACACCTGTCCCGTAACACACCGTCCCGTAACACACCGTCCCGTAACACACCGTCCCGTAACACACCTGTCCCGTAACACACCTGTCCCGTAACACACCTGTCCCGTAACACACCTGTCCCGTAACACACCTGTCCCGTAACACACCCTCCCGTAACACACCCTCCCGTAACACACCGTCCCGTAACACACCCTCCCGTAACACACCGTCCCGTAACACACCCTCCCGTAACACACCGTCCCGTAACACACCTGTCCCGTAACACACCGTCCCGTAACACACCCTCCCGTAACACACCTGTCCCGTAACACACCCTCCCGTAACACACCTGTCCCGTAACACACCTGTCCCGTAACACACCGTCCCGTAACACACCTGTCCCGTAACACACCGTCCCGTAACACACCCTCCCGTAACACACCTGTCCCGTAACACACCCTCCCGTAACACACCTGTCCCGTAACACACCTGTCCCGTAACACACCTGTCCCGTAACACACCCTCCCGTAACACACCTGTCCCGTAACACACCCTCCCGTAACACACCTGTCCCGTAACACACCCTCCCGTAACACACCTGTCCCGTAACACACCTGTCCCGTAACACACCTGTCCCGTAACACACCCTCCCGTAACACACCTGTCCCGTAACACACCCTCCCGTAACACACCTGTCCCGTAACACACCTGTCCCGTAACACACCTGTCCCGTAACACACCGTCCCGTAACACACCCTCCCGTAACACACCTGTCCCGTAACACACCCTCCCGTAACACACCTGTCCCGTAACACACCTGTCCCGTAACACACCGTCCCGTAACACACCCTCCCGTAACACACCCTCCCGTAACACACCTGTCCCGTAACACACCCTCCCGTAACACACCTGTCCCGTAACACACCCTCCCGTAACACACCGTCCCGTAACACACCTGTCCCGTAACACACCTGTCCCGTAACACACCTGTCCCGTAACACACCGTCCCGTAACACACCGTCCCTTAACACACCGGTCCCGTAACACACCTGTCCCGTAACACACCGTCCCGTAACACACCTGTCCCGTAACACACCGTCCCGTAACACACCCTCCCGTAACACACCTGTCCCGTAACACACCCTCCCGTAACACACCTGTCCCGTAACACACCCTCCCGTAACACACCCTCCCGTAACACACCCTCCCGTAACACACCGTACCGTAACACACCGTCCCGTAACACACCCTCCCGTAACACACCCTCCCGTAACACACCGTCCCGTAACACACCGTCCCGTAACACACCCTCCCGTAACACACCTGTCCCGTAACACACCCTCCCGTAACACACCTGTCCCGTAACACACCCTCCCGTAACACACCTGTCCCGTAACACACCTGTCCCGTAACACACCTGTCCCGTAACACACCCTCCCGTAACACACCTGTCCCGTAACACACCCTCCCGTAACACACCTGTCCCGTAACACACCCTCCCGTAACACACCTGTCCCGTAACACACCTGTCCCGTAACACACCTGTCCCGTAACACACCCTCCCGTAACACACCTGTCCCGTAACACACCCTCCCGTAACACACCTGTCCCGTAACACACCTGTCCCGTAACACACCTGTCCCGTAACACACCTGTCCCGTAACACACCGTCCCGTAACACACCCTCCCGTAACACACCCTCCCGTAACACACCTGTCCCGTAACACACCCTCCCGTAACACACCTGTCCCGTAACACACCGTCCCGTAACACACCGTCCCGTAACACACCTGTCCTGTAACACACCTGTCCCGTAACACACCTGTCCCGTAACACACCGTCCCGTAACACACCGTCCCTTAACACACCTGTCCCGTAACACACCTGTCCCGTAACACACCGTCCCGTAACACACCCTCCCGTAACACACCTGTCCCGTAACACACCCTCCCGTAACACACCTGTCCCGTAACACACCCTCCCGTAACACACCCTCCCGTAACACACCCTCCCGTAACACACCGTACCGTAACACACCGTCCCGTAACACACCCTCCCGTAACACACCCTCCCGTAACACACCGTCCCGTAACACACCGTCCCGTAACACACCCTCCCGTAACACACCCTCCCGTAACACACCTGTCCCGTAACACACCCTCCCGTAACACACCTGTCCCGTAACACACCCTCCCGTAACACACCTGTCCCGTAACACACCCTCCCGTAACACACCTGTCCCGTAACACACCTGTCCCGTAACACACCTGTCCCGTAACACACCCTCCCGTAACACACCTGTCCCGTAACACACCCTCCCGTAACACACCGTCCCGTAACACACCTGTCCCGTAACACACCGTCCCGTAACACACCCTCCCGTAACACACCTGTCCCGTAACACACCTGTCCCGTAACACACCTGTCCCGTAACACACCGTCCCGTAACACACCCTCCCGTAACACACCTGTCCCGTAACACACCTGTCCCGTAACACACCGTCCCGTAACACACCCTCCCGTAACACACCTGTCCCGTAACACACCTGTCCCGTAACACACCGTCCCGTAACACACCCTCCCGTAACACACCTGTCCCGTAACACACCTGTCCCGTAACACACCTGTCCCGTAACACACCGTCCCGTAACACACCTGTCCCGTAACACACCTGTCCCGTAACACACCCTCCCGTAACACACCTGTCCCGTAACACACCGTCCCGTAACACACCCTTCCCTAACACACCTGTCTCGTAACACACCCTCCCGTAACACACCCTCCCGTAACACACCGTCCCGTAACACACCCTCCCGTAACACACCTGTCCCGTAACACACCTGTCCCGTAACACACCTGTCCCGTAACACACCCTCCCGTAACACACCCTCCCGTAACACACCTGTCCCGTAACACACCTGTCCCGTAACAAACCCTCCCGTAACACACCTGTCCCGTAACACACCTGTCCCGTAACACACCTGTCCCGTAACACACCTGTCCCGTAACACACCTGTCCCGTAACACACCTGTCCCGTAACACACCGTCCCGTAACACACCTGTCCCGTAACACACCTGTCCCGTAACACACCCTCCCGTAACACACCTGTCCCGTAACACACCTGTCCCGTAACACACCGTCCCGTAACACACCTGTCCCGTAACACACCTGTCCCGTAACACACCCTCCCGTAACACACCCTCCCGTAACACACCCTCCCGTAACACACCGTCCCGTAACACACCGTCCCGTAACACACCTGTCCCGTAACACACCTGTCCCGTAACACACTCTCCCGTAACACACCGTCCCGTAACACACCGTCCCGTAACACACCCTCCCGTAACACACCTGTTCCGTAACACACCCTCCCGTAACACACCTGTCCCGTAACACACCCTCCCGTAACACACCCTCCCGTAACACACCTGTCCCGTAACACACCTGTCCCGTAACACACCTGTCCCGTAACACACCCTCCCGTAACACACCCTCCCGTAACACACCCTCCCGTAACACACCGTCCCGTAACACACCGTCCCGTAACACACCGTCCCGTAACACACCGTCCCGTAACACACCGTCCCGTAACACACCGTCCCGTAACACACCGTCCCGTAACACACCCTCCCGTAACACACCTGTCCCGTAACACACCCTCCCGTAACACACCTGTCCCGTAACACACCTGTCCCGTAACACACCGTCCCGTAACACACCCTCCCGTAACACACCCTCCCGTAACACACCTGTCCCGTAACACACCCTCCCGTAACACACCTGTCCCGTAACACACCCTCCCGTAACACACCGTCCCGTAACACACCTGTCCCGTAACACACCTGTCCCGTAACACACCTGTCCCGTAACACACCGTCCCGTAACACACCGTCCCTTAACACACCGGTCCCGTAACACACCTGTCCCGTAACACACCGTCCCGTAACACACCTGTCCCGTAACACACCGTCCCGTAACACACCCTCCCGTAACACACCTGTCCCGTAACACACCCTCCCGTAACACACCTGTCCCGTAACACACCCTCCCGTAACACACCCTCCCGTAACACACCCTCCCGTAACACACCGTACCGTAACACACCGTCCCGTAACACACCCTCCCGTAACACACCCTCCCGTAACACACCGTCCCGTAACACACCGTCCCGTAACACACCCTCCCGTAACACACCTGTCCCGTAACACACCCTCCCGTAACACACCTGTCCCGTAACACACCCTCCCGTAACACACCTGTCCCGTAACACACCTGTCCCGTAACACACCTGTCCCGTAACACACCCTCCCGTAACACACCTGTCCCGTAACACACCCTCCCGTAACACACCTGTCCCGTAACACACCCTCCCGTAACACACCTGTCCCGTAACACACCTGTCCCGTAACACACCTGTCCCGTAACACACCCTCCCGTAACACACCTGTCCCGTAACACACCCTCCCGTAACACACCTGTCCCGTAACACACCTGTCCCGTAACACACCTGTCCCGTAACACACCTGTCCCGTAACACACCGTCCCGTAACACACCCTCCCGTAACACACCCTCCCGTAACACACCTGTCCCGTAACACACCCTCCCGTAACACACCTGTCCCGTAACACACCGTCCCGTAACACACCGTCCCGTAACACACCTGTCCTGTAACACACCTGTCCCGTAACACACCTGTCCCGTAACACACCGTCCCGTAACACACCGTCCCTTAACACACCTGTCCCGTAACACACCTGTCCCGTAACACACCGTCCCGTAACACACCCTCCCGTAACACACCTGTCCCGTAACACACCCTCCCGTAACACACCTGTCCCGTAACACACCCTCCCGTAACACACCCTCCCGTAACACACCCTCCCGTAACACACCGTACCGTAACACACCGTCCCGTAACACACCCTCCCGTAACACACCCTCCCGTAACACACCGTCCCGTAACACACCGTCCCGTAACACACCCTCCCGTAACACACCCTCCCGTAACACACCTGTCCCGTAACACACCCTCCCGTAACACACCTGTCCCGTAACACACCCTCCCGTAACACACCTGTCCCGTAACACACCCTCCCGTAACACACCTGTCCCGTAACACACCTGTCCCGTAACACACCTGTCCCGTAACACACCCTCCCGTAACACACCTGTCCCGTAACACACCCTCCCGTAACACACCGTCCCGTAACACACCTGTCCCGTAACACACCGTCCCGTAACACACCCTCCCGTAACACACCTGTCCCGTAACACACCTGTCCCGTAACAC
>NC_142789.1:30911372-30961372 GCF_988280905.1 Pimephales promelas | reverse complement strand
TAAAGCGAAAACATTTTTCCATCGAGTTTTCCACATACAGACGATATTGGGAAAACGATCCCCATTAACACGGATCCTCAAAACGGCTAACATGCTGTATTCTGCTGCCAGGCCAGTAGATGGCGATGAATCACTATAGACTGAACACGCAATACACACGTGCATGACGTCATCAGAGATTCACGTTTTTGTTTTTTACACGGAGACTTTTCTCAAAAACCTGCACTTTGAAACCTGTTGTCAAAACTTTGCATTTTCAGGCCCCAAAACAGCTGACGGCCAAAACGCATCAAAAGTTTTACGTTTATCTGGAAACGGTGTGGCGTACACAGACCCGCATTCCCTCAAACACAGGAGCCACGGCTGATACATAATCGCTTTGAGAGGTGTGTGTTTCACTCTCACTGTATTCGATCTGCAGATTATTCTGATGAAGACGGTGAGACTCACGGCGGTCTGCAGAGATCCCGCACGTCTGACTGCTCTGACATCATCCGTCCACCGCTCTCTCACACAGCAGATCCTGCACTCATGCAGAAGCACACGCTCACCTCTACAGTGCTCAGATCATGAGATCCTCTACATGTGCTACACAAGGGCTTTCTCTTCTTACTGTCGTTCACTCGTCAGGTGTTTCATTAACATCAGCGTTCTGGACGTCGCTCACGCCTGCTGAGCTGGCCGAAGAACATGCGAATGAAGATATGAAGACCTGCGCACGCAAACATGTGTGTATGTGTGTGTGTGTGTGTGTGTGTGTGTGTGTGAGCTGAAAATCAGTTTCTGCTGAAAGAGTCGGAACAATCACAGAAAACCCCATTAGAGGATCTACAGCAGACAGACGGGTCACAGCAGCTTCAGCTCTTATCCAGACACTTCATGAGGCTGAGATCCGTCTGCTCGCACTGAGGAGGAGTGTATACACATATATATATCCACACCATCCACACACACCGACCCTCGTCATCCACACACACAGATAAATACAGAGCGGGATGGATGGGTCGATTTATTCCTGACCTTTTGCTCTACAGATCAGAGGAAGTAAATGCCACTAAAGGTCACATCCTGACCCGAGCTGGACGACGCCACATTAAAGCATCTCATGCGCTTGGGTTCAAGCTCCAGCAGACGTTCACTCTGGTATAAAGTCATGTGACCTGATATGTGTGTGTGTGTGTGTGTGGAGATGCAGACAGATCCCCGTCAGGCCGTGTTTGTTGTTCCTCAGGGATCGTATTCATCATTTCCCTTGAGGCGACAGCTTCAATATGTTCCCATGCGACGTCTCAGAGCGGCCGCCGTCACACACACACACACACACCCCACTGATCCAGATTAGTCCTGATAATGGCAGAGGAGACGAGCCGTACACACACCAGATCGGCCATCTGGACCACAGCGTGAGCCAGACATCTCTACACACACACACACACACACACACATTCACTTCAGCAGGACATCCTCATTCCCAACAAAGACGCTTCAGCTGTCAAGCGATGACGAGCACGACTGATACACACCTCAGCTGATGAAGAACATCAAGAACACTCGAGAACCCACCCCAGCCCGAAACGGGTTTAAGATGCTAAAGAACCAGAGATGATGCAGGTTTATCTCCAGAATCCCAGACTGGACTGAAACTCCAGCCCCGTGATCCCATCAGGACAAACACACACACACACACACACACACACACACACACACGTATCAGACGATCGTCATGACAACAGGCATGTGTCTTACCTGAGCCGCGCTTGGACAGCACTTTCAGGCTTCTGATGACCGTCGCATACAGCAGGATCTGCAGAGGAACCCGTGATCTCATGTTTCACTGTTTCAATCGCCTGCAGAGACACAAACACACACACAACATGAGCGTCACACACTCATCTGTCTTTAACAGCGTCTAAACAAACACACTCCATCACATCAGACTCTCAGCTGGCTTCTACATGCGATTAAATGTCTGTACACAGCACAGTCTTCAATCTTCAGGATCTCTCCAGTCCAGTGCGTACGCACACACACACACACACACACACACACACGCACACACGCACACACACACACACGCACACACACACACACACACACACACACACACACACAATCTCGAGAGCACATTTTTCCAAGAGTTCTCACAGAAACCCAGCGCCTGCCAAAAGAAAAGCCACAGATCTCTGATTCTCTGTTCAGTATCTTCAGGAAACACATCATACGCTGAAACATGTCCTGAAATGGCCTTCAACATCTACGGCAGCCGGACCATTAAAACAACATGAAGACGACACATGAAATTAACACGACAAGAGACACATGCCATTCCACAAGTGACAGAAAGACATATTTGTGTCCAACACACACACACACACACACACACACTTTGAATGCTAAATTGTTAGTTATGCTCCATGTTGGTAAATCAGCCGATCTGCTAAATGAGAGAAGTGCTAATGTTCATGTAGTTCATGACAGTAACCCTTCACATCCAGCACTGAACATTAACTGTAAGTGTTGTTCATCATCTCTTTTGCTTTGGTAAGTTTCGAAAATAAAAACAACAGGAAACACAAAAGCAACAGTAAAAGTGTGTCAAACATAAGATCCTGTGAGTTCGGCTATGGTTAGTGTGTGCAGCTCCAGATGATCGGAGGATCCGTCTAATGCATCAGAGACACGGAGCACATTAACACGGATTAAAGGCTTTAGAGACTCGACACAAATCACAATCCAACAATACGACAGTCTGAGTGCTGAACACATGCAGTATTTGCACAACTTCGGTCTGTAGTTTCCAAGGAAACCACTCGCGCTTGTAATCGTTGCGGTGAGCGTCGGATTGATGCGTTCAGACCAACATCTCGTCCTCAAACACCACAAACAGGCCGGCATCTCACTTACCCACACACACACACACACACACACACACACACACACACACACACACACACACACACGGTCTCTCTGGCTCAGGGAAGATAGAAGAATATCTGATTGTTGATATCGGCCACCTCATATCGGCCATCTTTCTATTATTTTAGTTCCTATTCTATTCAGCCAAATTGTTTTGTGCTCACGCTGCCAAACAGGAGAGAGAGAGAAAGAGTCTAGAGGGTTCCAGCATGTCTCTCTCTCTCTCTCGCTTGTGGAACGGGGTGAAAAATGTATGTGCCAGCTGCCTTTGCCAGTCATTAACATTTCTATTTGAGAGAAACGTTAGCGAGAGCCTCCATTTCTACCTTCAGCTCACCCACGCAAACCTCAGCTGCTGCGCCCTGAATTATTCTGTTTCGCATTATCCACTTGCGCATCTCAGCCACGCTGCAGAGCTGAGAGAGAGAGAGAGAGAGAGAGAGAGAGAGAGAGAGAGAGAGAGAGAGAGAGAGAGAGAGAGAGACCTGTGAGCGCTGGCTCTGCAGATGCTGATTCTCTGTTTTTATTCAGATGAATCTGAGGATCGTTACAGTCACGCTGTCAGATGAACGTTTGACTGAAGGTCAAAAAGCCCATAAACTCCTCACAAACACTCAAATCTGACTATAAATACTATGAATAATAGATATACTGTACACCCAATGCACTGCAAAAGTGCTGTTCTCTCAGAGTATTTTTTCAGTACAAATCAATTGCCCGCTGACAAGATGATCTTTTAATAAAAGTTTGCCGTCTATGCAGTAGAAAGGTTTTTTTATTATTCTATGTTATATGACTAAGGCATTCCCTTCTGGCAGTAAAGCAGGAAAACCTTGACACCCATAATGCACTTGGCTCCATCCGGTTGTCCTACGATCTATAGTTTCACTAAAGACCTGTAGCGGTCGAAAGTTCAACACAAATGGATCATCATTAGTGCAGGTAATGTGGCGAAAGAGTTCATATCAACCAATACTAATGACATTAAAACTATTTAAAAACTAATTAAAAATCAGTGAAGTTACAAACTTCACGTAGTGGAGATGGAAATGTTGGAGATGGAAGATGGAGAATGACGTAAGATAAAAAGTCTTGTTTTCTGAAAAACTGGTGAACAAATATCAGCCAATTGGTCAGACAAACTTAAGGGATACTTCACCTCTGGAAAGATGAATGTGTATTTAAAATGGGTCATTTATGTAGAAGAAATGTGAAATTAGTTTTGAATTTGGAGCTTTCTAGACTGAGAAAGCCAGAAAATGTATTTTTTATTTTAAAAAATGTATTTTTGGCTAATGTGGATGAGAGACAACAACCCCCAGAATGCACTTGCTTCGCTGCCCTAGGAGGCCACAACTACCCGTAACAGAGCGCAGTAGTTAAACAACAAGTCTAGGCTACTAGAGTCTCCGTGATGAGTCTGCCCGAAAATGTGTTTCGAGATCGCCCAAAATGATCGGGATTCATGTAAACACTGCATTCAGATTCCCCAATCGGCATGAATTCAGTTAGACTGAAACAAAAGCTGTGCATGAAAAGCTGAATCGACCGGGAAAAAGAGGACGGTAACCCCTACTACTCAGCTTTCTCCACAGAACAAGAGCCTGCTAGCTTAGCTTCCAAACAAACGATGGCCGACGCTACGTGTTCATTCTGTGAGTGAGATCTCCCTCTACGGGCGGGTTGAGGACATGCGGGACAGACCCGACTACTGACTGGAGTTTTTAGCTTCTGGACAAAACATCCTCCGATGATGCAAAATGATGATTTTTCCGTCATCTGAGGATTTTTTCCTGACAGAAAATACATAAATCTCTGGTCTCAGGGGGATATGAGGGGAAAGCACGGTAACTCCAAAATACTACAGGTTTTCTACTAATAGAAAGCTTAGCAATCTTTGGCTTGCTCAGTTGGGGATATTTAAATAAATTAACCAATCAGTAATACCATTGATCAGCTCTACCAAACGTGGATGTTTTTCCCCTAAGAAACGAACACTATTATGTTTTGATTGACGCTGTGAAGCTGCTCAGATGAAATCTATATTGTGAAAAGCACTATATTAATATACTTGACCAATGCTAAATCCTGAAGTATCCCTTTAGTTCAAAGGGAAAACAAGATTATTTTTCTGACCCCACTGACAGAATTTTGCATCTCCAGTAAATGCATCTTGATTTAAGAATGTTTAGATATTTGAGCTGGAAAATAAGTCAAGAATACTGTGTCTGCAGTGGAAGAGTTAGTGCTTGATCCATTCACTCTCCACGGACTGACGCTTTTCTTTTACACTGTACATCACTCAAATAATATTAAATAATCTGCAAAACTATTTCATACTTTAAATATATCTGATGTTTCATGCAATAATCAATCACTGTCATCTGACGGAGAGGAAAAGAGAAGGTTTGTGAATCGTGACTGTGGATGTGAATCATAAGCCTCCACCATCCATCAGCGCTCTTACCTCACGCACAATCATCAATAACACACGTCGATAGAAGCGTCTCCCACACGTCAGAGCCGGTGGAGGTTTCTCCAGGAATACGCTGGGAAACTCACTGCAGATGCACTTTATAGCAGCAGAAGTCCATTCACATCACTGCCTCTGCACTAAAGCCCAAACCCTGGCCTGAGTCTGCGAGGCTTCATTGAGGTCGAGTGATGCGAACCGCTGGACTCCTGCTGCGCTTTAGAGCCGGTGGCCAGGGCTAACGAGCAGGAGTGCACTGACCCTCTCGATACCGTCCGTTACCCTCGGCCCTCCTGACAATCAAACAGCAAAACACATTTATAGAGGACGAAGAAAAGAGCGCCGAGTATACGGACACAGCAGAGGAGGACACTCGAGAAGAGGACGGCACATTCTCACTAATGCACAGCGGCTTCCTCTCTGCCTCAGTCCATTGCATTTGTAGCTCCTCATAACTTTGTTTTGAACCTTTTTTTCTCTATCTTTCCTGTCATTTATGTCACTAAATATAATTGAATCGTCGCAATTTATCTGATATTGTCTGTCACATTGATCTTACATTGTAACTGACATAATAACTAACTAATGATCTTTGCAACGGAAGTGAATCAATCAATACCAACTTTAGCTGGACAATAACTTTATTCTAGATCTACTGTAAAGCCTGAACTATCTCTGTTACTGTAATCTCGTATTATCACTGTAAAGCTGCTTTGAAACAATCTATATTGTTAAAAGCATTATATAAATGAAAGTGACTTGACATTGCATTCTCTGTGAGCGGTGAGGGCTTCACATGGGATAAATGCAGGAGGAGTTAGGCTGACAGAGAAGACCTCAGAACCAGAGACACGCATCCGCATTTAATCGAGGATAGTAAGAATGCATTGGGGTTATATATGGGGTAATGTACTCTGTAGAGCGGCTGTAGAGGCCGTGCGGCAGAGCAACTGGCTGACCGTGAGACACCGCAGTCGCCATTGGCCAAAACACGATTACCATTATAGACAGATTCCCCCGGGAGCCAGAGTGCCTGACATCAAAGCAAATTTAAAAGCGCTGGCTAAAACAAATCGTAAACTCTAGAAGATTGTTATTCACATCGGCACTAATGATGTTCGACTCGATCGCTAAAATTAATGTTAAAGAGGTGTGTGAACTCGCTAATCTGATATCAGGCACTGTACGCTCTGGCCCCCTTCCTGAGTACACGGCCCGCACTCGACGGCTGGCAGAATAATACAGGGTTCATAGAGTCAAGTCAAATATATTATATAGCGCTTTTCACAATACAGATTGTATCAAAGCTGCTTCACAATGTCAATCAAGACAACTTAACAGTCAATTAGACAGTTGAACAGGTTTTTGGGGCAGACCTGAGCTGTTGAAAAGAGCTGGTGATCATCCGTCCTGGGCTGGTGCTGCTCTTCTCTCCAGTAATACGGCTCATAGTCTAAGAGCTCAAACATGACAATCTGGGGCTCAGGTCAAGAAGCAGACAGACTGGCTAAACAATAAATCCCTTTGTGCTTGCTACTGTACACAGGCCACCAGCGCACCATGCACACTTTATCAAAGAATTTACTGATTTTCTATCAGAGTTAGTCTCTGAGTAAAGTCCTATCAGAGTAAAGTCCTAATTGTTGGTGAAAAACACAGACACACTCCAGACAACTCCAGAAGAACACGGACACACGGCAGGCGATCACGGACACACTCCAGAAGAACACGGCAGGCGATTAATGAACTGCTGACAAACATTTCAGAACTGAATAACATGACATTTCAAACCCTAATCGTATGACTGTTCTGTGATGGTCTAGTTATCTGACGTCATCTCTGTTGTGGCATTAGTTCTGGGCTATATGGGGAAAGCATCTGGACTGGAGCATTAATCTCTATAAACATTATACATGTGGGTCTACATCATTAATCCCTCCAAATGACCTCTGTATGATACAGATAAAGCTTGTAAAACTAAATGCACTATTACTCATAGAAACATGAATTCTGTACATCTATCACTCTAACAATCTCACATCTATCCATCTATCTATCTATCTATCTATCTATCTATCTATCTATCTATCTATCTATCTATCTATCTATCTATCTATCTATCTATCTATCTATCTATCTATCTATCTATCTATCTATCCATCTATCCATCTATCTATCTATCTATCTATCTATCTATCTATCTATCTATCTCTAAATGAATCAAAACAAAATGTCTGTTCATTGTGAAGTGAATAAATATAGTATACTATTTAGAATATATTCATGTTCAACACTAGATCAGTTGTTTGTCGTTTCTCATTTCGAACTCTCGTGTCCAAACTGTTGTAAAAGGACACTTGCTGTGATATTTTGTAACTCAATGACATTCATTGCCAAAACCCCTTTCAGATCATCTGCAGGAAACACACGGCCCAAACACACGTCAAATGTGTGTGTGAACCCGAGGCTCCTTCATCTGATGGTTGTGAGGAGATGGTTCTGTGATTCTGACGGGTCTCGGACGGCTCCTCAGGAGACGATAATGAACATCCCTAATTCTTCATTCGTGCATCACACACACTCATGCCCTAAACACAGAGAAGAGACGCTTCTTTACTGTCAGGACGCCCGCCATGTGTTTAATAAAAGATAAGAGAATCCAACCCAAATCTTTCCAAACACGCAGCATCATTGAAATCCAATCCCTGAATAATTCAGTCTTTATGGCCCACTACGCTCTGTGTTTAGCATGACTAGCACGCACGCTACAGCGCCGGGAACGACGTGTCCGGCCCTCCACTCTTTATCTGCAAGCCTGCGTCTCACTTCTGTACGAGTAAACTCCAATGCATGAATTACAGATAGTTCTGCGAGCATTTCTGTATCACATCTTTTCTCAAGTAAACCCAACACGTCATGTCTTGTTTACATTCTGTGAGGTAAAACTTCCTTTGGTCTGGACAGATTAAATGTTTAAATAAAGACCTGAAAGCATCGCTGTTACCCCAGCTCAGAATGAAACTGATGTCAAACAAGTGTCTAGAGAGAAAAACACATGATAGAGGATAATACAACATCATTACAGCACAGGAACTGCCTTTGAACAATGTTTCATAAAAATCCTGAAAATGGAAGTATATAATTTTAAGAGGTTTAACACTTATTGTCAGGACTTTGATCAAATCATTACGAGCACCAGCGCGTCTAGAGATGACTAACTTAAACACCATCAGGCAGTTTATCGAGCTCGTTCTCTGCCCTTTCACAGTCCTGATGTGTTTCAGGCTCTCCTAGAACAGGTTCTCCTGCTCGAATGTTGATTATTCTCCTCATATTCTCCATCGGTGCGTCTCCTCTCTTCCCAGTCTGTCAGTATCGCTCTGGTTTCCCGAAAGCATCGTTGGCCAACTACAGTCACAAGCTCCGTCGTTATATAAGCATAGTTTAACAAGTCCGTGTTTCCCGAAACCAGCGTTCCAATGAACGTTCGCTAACAGCATCTCGGCCTGTGGCTACAAGAAGAGTTTCTCGTTCGCATGACATGTGGACTCAATGAATCCTTATCTTCAGTACCTTCAAATGTCATTTACATCTTTTAGTTTGTCAAGAAGCATCCTTTCTTTTTTCCTGAAGAGTGTCTCAAGACTACAATGGAGGCGTTTCAGACAAACACTGACACTGATCTAGAGAAGACCTGGAGCTTCTTCATTCTCGAACAGAGAGAAGAGAGACGAACGTGAAAGAAAGCACAATACGTCGTCTTTAAGCAGCTTTAACATGAGTGTTTGAGAGTGAAGACTCGGGCAGTTTGGGTCTCATCTTCTTCACCCCTGAATGCCCTCGTGAAGCGCTCGTCCTGCTGAAAACATCTGCTTCGTTACAGCGCCCGAACGCCCGCGGATCATCAGCGCCGGCGCGGGTCCGAATGAGCGACTCCAGCGAGAGCCACAAGCGTATGATTTATAGTGGCGGTTCTCTCCGCACCGCTACGTTATTCCTCCATCCATCACGCGGAGGTGAACCCAGCGGAGATGAAGCGCATCCGTGAAACTCACTTCCCCGTCACTGTTTCTACAGAGTAATGTGCGTCTCCGATCCCGACCAATCACCTCAACCAGAGCTCAGCGGGAATGACACGAATCACAGAGAACGAATCCGTCAAATCAACTTCATTATTAAAGGAGAAAATAAAGCTTCTGCAGCAAAGAAAAGATGAAGATTCACACTGATAATCGCACAACGCCTCTCTCTCGTGGTTCAGCGGACACCTTCAGAAACGCAAGGTCTCTGCATGAGAGCTTTAGCTCACGTCTGTAAAGCAGAAGCTCACACTGAAAACCTTCATGAATGAGTAAGTGGAATGACAGAACAGAAAACTGAATCCTTTACAGATTTCTCTGAACTTCTACGTTTCCATCCTCCACCGTGAAACGCTCTGGACCTCAAGCTAAAGCTAAACGATCATTCTGTGGCTCTGGAGCTCAAACTAATCGTATCCATCAATGACAAGACCGTCTGAAGTCACTGCGAAAATCAAAACACGTCTCAATCAGCTTTACACTGACTTCAAGCACTTTTTGTTTGGCATCAAATGGCACTGAAACTGAAGATGATTAGATTTGCTGAAGCACATCAACTATTTCCAATAATCTCAAGCAGTGCATCTCAAACCCAGCTCCCGTCTCTTTATCTGACAGACTCGTTTGAGATCCTGGAGTCTGTGGTGTGTTTGATCAGACACGTCAATACAGCTGATCCCAGCACAGAAATAAAGCTCAACAGTTATTTACGAACACTAACCAACGCAAATCCTTCAAAACATTACAGTGTTCTGGTCTGTCCCGCAGCAGAAGACCCAACACTACCCCAACACACACCTTCACACGGACTACACAAATGTGTACAGTATACTGTACGTGCTGGACATGCTGGAGTCTCTTAAAGGAAAAGCTTCTATATAAAGGGGTTCCCATTACGGCGCGGATTAAGCGTAATTGCAATAAAAATACGGTGTAAGCGTGATTTCTAAACCACAGAAAGTACGATTTGTGAACAGTGAACCACTGTGACTAGAGACTCTTTTTTTTGTAAATTGGACAGACTATACATAAGAACACATTATTTGTTTTGCATTTTAACACCAGTTAACACACAGATATGCGTGTGTGTGTGTCAATGATTGTGTATTGTTTGAGTGCTGTTCCTGTCCTCAGCATGCCCTTTTTTTTTAGTTAACATGTATTTGGTCATTCATTTTACTATATTGATTTAAGTATTGCATAAAGAACACCAACAAGACCGGTCACCATGTTAAATGTGGATTGTTTTCAATTGACTACTTGAGGAAATAAATTCTCCTACTTATGTACCAGAACCCTTTACAATACCAAACAGATTAAAGCCGGTCACAGTAACTGCCACCGTTTTTAAACGTGTGTTTCCCGCCAAAAGAACGCAGAGCGAGAGTTCTCATGTCTGAGGGGAGATTGGCCTTCTGTTGGATTGGACGTTAGACTTAATAATTAATTGAGTTTGTTGTCTCAAATTTTTGTTTTGCAATTATTCTAAGAGTTTATCTATTTGTTACAGTTAAATACATTTATTTTTTTGTCTTTCTTAAATTTATTTCCTTTAATTACTGAATGGTTTAGTCAAGTGGGAGGGGCTTATCCTTTTTAAGAGGGCGTCTCCGTGTCGAAGAGGAGCTTGTGGAGTGAGTTGGAAATATTTGTTGACATAGCTAGAAGTTTGTGAACAGATACCTTTGAAGAATTTATTTTATTTTTAAATAATTTAATTTTTTTGTTTTGTTTTGTGGGAATTTCCACTGTAAATATGCACTCTATTTGGATTAAATTCTGAACTTTGTTGACTTCATCTTCACGTTACTTCATTTATACGCCGCTGGCACACCACTGTCTCGGTTACGGTTTACCATTCCCTTCAGTGTGCATTCTCAATGGCTTTCATCAAATCACCTCTATTTAACTTTATACAGTTCGTTTTATAAAAGCTTTACAGTGATAAACATGAGAATAATGATTTAATGATGCAAACAGAGTTGTAAAGCAGCTCTAAAAAGACAACGGTGTAATTGTTTGGCTGAAGTCAGTTCAGTGTTGACTCAGCTCATTTCAGTCACTGTGTAAAGTTCATCAATTAAATAATTCAGTTCGAGTGTGGAAGAAAGCACAGAAACCGGGGTCATCCAGGGCAGGATCTGTGGGTCGGGAATATTTTGGACACAGGAGTTCACAGAGGAGCTTCTTCCAGACGCGTTTAGAGCGCCACGTCATGATGCTAAAAGACGCGAGCGTAACGGTTAAAGACATCCGTCTGTCATTTACACACAAAAACAACAGCAAATCCCGAACCAGCCGAACAACAATCAATAATAGTCATTGGCAAACTGCACAACATACAAAAAGAGTTCAGAAAATTGTGATTATAATCGAAATTCAATTTTTTTTCCTGTAAGTTCTTTACAGAAGCCGTCTGAAGAGTGAACCCCTAAAGCTTGTGCACTACTACCTTAGAGTAGTAAATTTACTCTAGTACTACTATGAACCCTTTAGGGGTGAATGAGGTCCACAGATGTTCCTCTGAGGGAATGACCAGCTGTTATTCAAGTCTAAAAGAGTCCTTTATTGAACTTCCAGACAAAAGGACTCACCAGCTCTATGAGTTCAACACTGAACACTCGCCGTACCCCAAACAAGCTCACAGGAAATGAGGATAGCGTGGTGGAAAGAACTGCACGTGGGATGAGAAACGTAGCCGAGACACGACCGCGATCTCCCACCATCAGCCCTCGTGAACACACATGCAGAGAGCGCTGGATGACTCAGGTTCCTGATGGAGGAGAGTCACTGTGCGTGGTCCGACACCGGCTGAAGCGTGACTGAGCGAGCCTCGGATCAGGGAAGATCGTGGGCTCAGAAGCAGAGCCGGGTCAGACCCGTCCAGTGTGTGTGAGAGAGACCAGAACCATCTCTGACCAGATGCCAGAACTTCACTGTAACTAATACTGGAGACACATTTAGGTTTTACAGACTTACTTTACATTTACAGTAAAATAACGCATTTCATTATCGGATATAATCTACTGAAGCACTAATATCTGTACCGTTGCAATACACTGACAACCACCAATCACAGCGGAGATGAGAGTCACATGATGAATCAAAGCTCTAGTGATGTGTCGTTCATGAACGATTCGTTCATTTTGAACGAATCTTTAATATGACTCGGGACTATCGAGTTGTCTCAGGGAGTGATTCGTTCATCTTGTGTTACCCGCGCATGCGCATTGCGCAACATATGGATTCTGAATCTGTACTGGAAACAGAAATGATTAGTTCATCTCTCGAGTCTCGAGTCCGAGTCTTTCGTTCTTCCTGTCAGTCCCATTGAGCCTATGCTGTCAGACCACCGGAAAGAGGAATGATTAGTTCATTTGAGTCTTCGGGTTTGAGTCCTTCGTTCTTTAGTCACGTGAATTGTCACCGTATTGAATACCCAAATTCACAAACTTTTTACAAACTAATTCACAAACCTTTTACAAACAAGCACGTAGATGATGTATAATATAATAGTAGTTAATTAATGTACAATATATAATAAAACACACCACAGATGCATAATATAGAAAAGAGACGGACAGGGACAATAATAAGGAATAAGGAATAATGGACGTTAATGTTTATTGAACATTTGTATTTTAATGCCTATATAACACAATATTCAGACGCAGTCAATAATACGAATCTAATGTTGTATTTGATGCGAGACCCGTGGCCACGTGAGAAAAGAACGACGGACTCAAACCCGAAGACTCAAATGAACTAATCATTCCCCTTTCCGGTACTGAAAGCATAGACTTAATGGGACTGACGGGAAGAACGAAAGACTCGGACCCGCCGAACCCGAACTCGAGAGATGAACTAATCATTTCTCTTTCCGGTGCTGACAGCATAGACTCTATGGGACTGACAGGAAGAACGAAAGACTCGGACCCGGCCAAACCCGAACTCGAGAGATGAACTAATCTTTAATCTTTCCGGTCCTGCTATATCGCATGGCACGGCCAGCAGACAGCACAGATCAGAGTCAGACACTGACGAGTCAACAGCTAACGTCTCGAGACATGAGAGGAGGAGAACAAACCTGATAAATATGAAGTTGCAAAGCAAAGAACGTCTCGGATCAGGAGGTGAGGTGAACTATAACAGGGTCAGACTGCATAGCCTGAACTTTAGACCCAGCAACTAATTAATAGCTAACGTTACAGTTATTTCAGTTGCTTTTGGCTTTGGCTGCATTACCCTATTATGTTATTTTTACAAATGTAATTAAGATTTTCGTAAGTACTAGATGTATGGGATATTTAACATGACATTTTAATTATATAATTATGAAATGACCGAAATGAACGAAATGACTCGATAAAAGATTCGTTCATTTTACTGAACGAGACTCAAAGATCCGAATCAGTAAAATGATCCGAACTTCCCATCACTACAAAGCTCATCGCAAACAGCTTTTCCTCAAGAAAGTTCATTCACACAAACACTAAACGCCATCGTGGTGACGCACATTACATTACAAACAATAAAATAAACATTTAACATCGTTAACTGAAATATAATCAATTTAACGCTATTTTACTGTAAATCTATAGTTAGATCGCTCTGTTATTCACAGTATAAAGTACGGAAACTTTCTGTTAACCAATTAACAGTTTTCCACCGTAGTCCTTTACCGTTAAAATCAGGATCATTTCTCCAGTGTGAGGCGTCGAGCGAGTGTGTGTTTCTCTTCGTCTAAAAATAACCAACACACACACGCACACACACGCACACACACAAACACACACACGCACACACACACACACGCACACACACACACGCAGCTTCAGAGAGATTACTGCCACCTTCCCGTCCAGATGAATGTCAGATCCACACACACACACGGGCAGAGTTTGGCTTAGCTCTGCTTTCCCCCCGTTCCTCCGCGGGAGGAGCCTCTGTTCCTGAAGCTCTCGGAGACATCAGCGCTCACACACACACACACACACACACACACACACAGAAACGGTAGGATCACGCTCATGCAGACCAGCGGCTCAGTCATGAAGAGCTGAGATTCGCCAACTGCTTCACATTTAGACATGATGCAGAAACACAAACGACCTCACCGGGCCACGGGTCAGATGTGGAGAACCAGCAGAACCAGCAGAAGCTCAGTCAGGGTCAGCTGCCGACAGAGACTTCATGAGCTAAAGACGTCTCCTCCGCATCCAGCAGACTAGTGCGATGCTATTAAAATCTTGATGCTTAAGTTATTGATTATGAAATTACTCATACAGTGATGAAACCTGCCCACCTCTAACACACTTCCATCAGCACAGCGCTGAGTGTGTCCGAGACGAGCGCAGGAGAACGAGTGTGTGTCCAGAAGAGAAGAGCCAGTCCAGCTGACCTGAGTTCAGCGATGCTTCATTTCTGCTGTAATAGAGTTATTAATATACTTCATATATATATATATATATAATCTACAGCCGCTCTGGAGGAGCCCGTGATGTCATCAGTTCTCATATAATGCTGTCAATGCAGGAGATCAATAATATTGCCGAATATTAAATGAAATGTCCCAAAAGCCAATGGCACATTCAGGACTTGATGGAGCGGCGCTGTTACACTGATCTCAGGACAGCAGGAGCGAGCACACACACAGTAACCCAGGGGTCCCTAAACTCGGTCCTGCAGAGGTCAGCTCCAGCCCTGATCACACACTCCTGTCAGTTCTGCTGGTCCTGAGGCCGTGATTGGCTCGCTCAGGTGTGTTTGATCAGGGCTGGAGCTGAACTCTACAGGACAGCGACCCCAATCCTGAACCCAACACACACACTCCTCCGGTGCGACTGTTTTAAAACCAATTATTTCAGAATTATTATACAGGCAGCTTTTATGAGCTCATATTAATTAAGAGACAAAATGGAAAACACTTCATTTGTCACACTCGCACAACCCTGTAGCTTTAACTGGAGAAGGATATTATAAACAGTTCAAGCTAAAAGGAAACGGTGAGTAATTACAAGACCTAAAACATTCACTTCTCCTAAAGTTCACGAAACTCAACATCTTTAGCCCAACAATATGTTATTGATCCACTGGCCAATCATACATGTGCTTTTTGTGCTCCAATAAAACATATTTTCTTTCTGTAATGTCTAAATAATCTGATCCATCTGAGATCTCGCAGCAGTTTCAGCGTATAATGAGGACTGTGTGGAGCCAGAGCCACACACACACACACACACACACACACACACACTCCCGCGGCACTGACCAATGTAACACACACCAACCAACACACACTAACCAACACAGGGCTCCAGACTGCGGCCAAAAACTGAGTGTGTGACTGAATTTTACATCCAGTCACGTGTGCAACCAGTGATTTTGCCTTTTACAGGTTAAGCGCGTCAGTGAATCCGGGACGAGTGTCGGGCCGATGAGTGTGTCATGAATGGCCACGGTCAGCGCTAATGAGTGGAATATCTCATCCTGCCGTGCGTCTGGGCAATGAGCGATCTATCGACTCGTTACAGAGCAGCGGATGCAAACAATGAAAGCGGAAAGAAAATGTGCTGCTCATTTATGCTTCACGGACCGTTTATTAGTTCGGACCAATAATAGACAGCGCAGATCTCGATCTCCACTGAGCCCGCCTCAGAATTACATCATCATAACATCATCATCATCGCTACGAGATGCAGTGCGAAACACTCTGATCTAGAGCAGATATCAGACGAGGAGACAGGAGAAACGCTCTCAGCAACACACACACACACACACCGTCAGGCTAATGCAGGAACTCAATCTGAACTACAGTCATGTGACAGACACATCTTCCTCCAGCACTTCAAAACTACAATATCACTTATTAATGTTATTGTGAATGTGATGACCAGCACGTTTTTCTTTTTTGTTCATCCTTCAAAGATTGTCCTAAAAGGAAACTTTTTATGTAGGAAAAGTCTTATTTAAACACTTATTTAAAAAGAAAAAAAAAAAACATTGAAAACAGTATGTTGTCAGCCAGTGTTCGGTCTACCAGACCTGTCTGCAGAACTCACTGACTAATGCAACACACACACACACACACACACTAACCATGCAACACACACACTAACCATGCAACACACACTAACCGTTAGCAGGGGTTCTCAACTCCAGTCCTCGTGACCCGCTGCTCTGTATATTGTGTATGTCTGCCTCATTTAACACACTGATTCAGATCCTCAACTCCCCTAGCTATCCTAACGAGCTGAGGATCTGAATCAGGTGTGTTAATAAGGGAGATATGCAGAGCAGTGGGTCATGAGGACTGGGTTGAGAACCCCTGCACTAACCAGTGCAACACACACTAACTAACCAGTGCAACACACACTATAACCAACCAGTGCAACACACACACACTAACCAACCAGTGCAACACACACACACTAACACCAGCCTGAATATTCCCTAAACTAAGCTCAATATATTTGATCTGATGGAGAATATTCACACTCGGCCTGAGACAGACACACACACACACACACACACACACTCATGCTCCTTATTCACTCGCTTTTAAAACTGTGGAATGGTTTCCCCTTCTCTCACTCTCTCTCTATGAAACACACACTCTCTCTCTCTCACTCACTCACACACTCACACACACACTCTCTCTCTGCTATCGCGTCATTTCTGAGATGCTGCAAATGCGTCTGTAAGAATGATTCTGACTAAAGAGCGAAGATTCAGTACAATAGTCTGGTCTTTCTTTCTCTCTCTCTCTCTCTCTCTTTCACACACAATCAGTGTTGCACATTTTGCAATTGGCTAATGATCATTTTAATATCTACGCGAAGTGTCTGCAGTGTAAAGCGCATTACAGGACAGAAATAACCTTCATATTCTTCGCATCAGAGTCTCTCTCACACACACTCACACTCACACACACACACACACACACACACACACACACACCAGCCGATCAATCATGATTTAAATGTTTCGCTTTAAAGCAGCGGGTTATAACGAATCACGACAATCAGTCAATTAATTCGTGTTATTTGTCCCTTTACATTTCTCTTTACGTTAAAGTTTATTCTTCTAGATTAATTGAAGAAAAAATAATTTGATTAAATTTACCGCATGTGAACAACGGAACATTTAAGTGCTGATTTCAAATACATTTCTGAATCAAACTTTCACAGATAATGAGCGAGAATAAATGTGGCAAACATATGATCATCTCACCCGGAGTGATGGAGACAGATATCAGCAAACAGAAGCCATCAGAGCCGAGAACCCAGTCTGACCAGTGCTGTGCTCTCCGGAACCAGTGCTCGGCCCACTGACGAAGGGAATCTGGAGGAATCTGGAAGAAAATCCCCATCTGTGTTTGTCACGAGATAAATCCTGTTCATGGCGCGCTGGAGAACACCAGACAGAGGAGGAGAGATCGGTGAAGATGAAGCCTCAGTGAGGTGTGTGTGTTCTCGTCATCGGGTGTGTGTTATTGAGCAGGTCCAATTTCTCCATCATCCTCGCGGATCTCCCGAATCTCCAGCCCGCAGTGTGAGTCTCATCAGCGGCTGCAGATCAGCGTGCGACCCGCTCAAACACCAGCGACCAGCCTGAGTGTGTGTGCGTGTGTGTGTGTGTGTGTGTGAGAGAGAGAGAGAGAGAGAGAGAGAGAGAGAGAGAGAGAGAGAGAGAGAGAGAGAGAGAGAGAGAGAGAGAGAGAGTCACTGCAGACGCGCACTGCCGCCCAATGGAGAAGATCTTCTGATTCTTGCAGCCATAATGCAGGTGAGGGTCTCTCTCTCTCTCTCTCTCTCTCTCTCTCTCTCTCTCTCTCTCTCTCTCTCTCTCTCTCTCTCTCTCAAAAACTTTATCTCCCTCTCAAAATATCATTTTATTGTGTATAATAAAGAGTGAAGATAATTAAGTAATTAAATGAATATACACTCTTTAAAATCCTGATTCATTGAATTGTATTTCCTAGAGTGATTTGTTTGTTTGTTACTCATGTGAAAGTGTGTGTGGGTGTTTCCTAAACGGAGTAATTTATACTCAGTAATAAGTCTACACACACACACACACACACACACACACACACACACACACACACACACACACACACACACACCCGTAGGAATAAAACATCTTTGATCAAGCCTGTTGATTATGATTAGAAATAAAGCATCTGCATATTAACAGTTTCTTAGTGAATTTATGCACGTCGTGTGCTGGTTTATTCATGACAAAAAAAATTATAATTAATTTATATCTAACATTTATCTGGAGGATCTTTTCTGATGTGTCTTCATATCAGGACGATTGCACAACTGGATACGGGATTCATTTGAGCAAACAGTTATGATGGGATAGTCTTAAAATACTGTATATCCAAAATATACAGAATAAAAAAAATGTATACATAAAATAATTTTTAGGAATTGAGGAAATTATGATAAATAATATTTTTAAGCAAATACAAGGAAATCTGATGATCAGTGTACACTGAGAATGGAGGACTACAGAAGAGTGTGTCGTACCAGACCTGCAGGCCACGTCACGATTCCTGCACTTGAGTTCACTTTTGTCATTTCCAGTCTTGTGCTGAGTTTGGTAGTCCTTAAAACCTTGCCAACTGACCAGTACCAAGGGAAACACAAGGGCCAGCATTTCCACAAAGCTCTCAGGCCCCCAGAGTATCCTGTTGGATGAGGAGCTGAACACACAATATGGGGAAGCATTGTGTTATAAATGTTGGAAAATCTTGTCAATGGCAGGGAAAGAGTAACAATGTAGAAGATATACATTCAAAAAATGACAAAATGATGTCTTAAAATTTAAAACTTCTGTTTCCGAAGTCTACAAAGTGGACTATAAAGAATTCCCTGCAATCCATTAAAATATGGCAGAACTTCATCTGAGCTCCTTTTAAACAACAAACAACCCTGACCCATTACTGACCGAGATCAACCCATAGACGTGATCAAACCAGTATATGAGAAACCAACACATCTAAACCAATACATAGTTAAAGAAACTGATGTCCATAAACCATTGTTGAAGAAAACAATATACACAAACCAATGTATGATTGAAGAAACCAATATATACTTGAGGACACCGATGCATTTAAACCAATATATTTATAAACCAATGTGTTTGTCATTAAACCATTCAACCAGTGAACCAATCCATAACAATCCGCCACACTGCCATCATCCTCTTAGGAGACAGTTTACACACTGACTGGGATTGGGGATGGGAGGATGACTGGGATTGGGATGGGAGGATGACTGGGATTGGGAGGATGACTGGGATTGGGGATGGGAGGATGACTGGGTTTGGGAGGATGACTGGGATTGGGATGGGAGGATGACTGGGTTTGGGAGGATGACTGGGATTGGGATGGGAGGATGACTGGGATTGGGATGGGAGGATGACTGGGATTGGGAGGATGACTGGGATTGGGATGGGAGGATGACTGGGATTGGGATGGGAGGATGACTGGGATGGGAGGATGACTGGGATGTTCCCAGTGTGTGTGAGGAACGTGAGGCTCATGAATGGCTCTTGTTTGAGTCCTCCGTCAGAGCATTGGCTCCAAAGCGCTTCTCTGTGAGGGGAATTTCGATGAAGGGCTTCGACACCAAAGAAAAGAGTCTCAGAGCCTGAGCGGCGCCTCTGTCCTCTCGTGTCGAGTCGGGACAAACGTGACCCCGCAATCAATGGAAAAACAGACAAATGAGGCTTTGATCGCAGAGAAATTGATCCGCATCAGTTCTGTGCTGTCATCTCAAACCAAACCATCACAGAAAAACCAGCCCACACATAAAACACACAACACACACACTTCGTTTGTTTGGTTTTTAATTTAGGCCGCTTGGATAGGAAAAACTTTACAAAGATGCAAAAATCCTTATTTGCATATTAAATACAGACTCAGGGAGCAAGTGAATTAGGAGCTTTTTAATTGAGATGAGTGTCAGAAAGCTTCACAGTCTTCATCCTGCTGCCAAAGTTCATTCGTTTAAAATAATTTTAAGAGTTTAAGATAAAACTAAATTAATAGATTACACTTTACAAGAACATATTATTTTAGTATTTCTATATTTCAAAATTTCACTTATTCCATGTGCCAGTAAACCAGTATTAGACTGTAAAAAAATCTCAATTTATTATATTTTGTTTCTTTTTCACAGGTGTTTTTTTATTTTTTATTTACTTACTCCCAAAATGTGTTTATATTATATATATTGTCAGTTCATATACATTGGACAAGTCAATTCAGATCGAATCAAATCAGAAAAATCAAATCATGACCATCAGATTAACTATAATTACTGGCATTATTTCAGTAAATCAGGATGTGTGTCCTCGAGCTCCCGGACGGCCAGCTGGAGCAGACAGAGACTCGGGCCGATCTGTGTGTGCAGATGAGGATGATGGGTAAATATTAAGCGTACCATCAGTTCTGGCGGGTCATGTTAGTCAAGCTCTCATCAGAGACTCTCAGCTGATACATGTCTACCTATAGGAATACAACTCCTATCCCTGTATACATACACTCTCCTAAAGGATTATGAGGAACACCTGTTCAATTTCTCATTAATGCAATTATCAAATCAACCAATCACATGGCAGTTTCTTCAGTGCATTTAGGGGTGTGGTCCTGGTCAAGACAATCTCCTGAACTCCAAACTGAATGTCAGAATGGGAAAGAAAGGGGATTTAAGCAAATTTTGAGCGTGGCATGGTTGTTGGTCTCTGAGTATTTCACAATCTGCTCAGTTACTGGGATTTTCACACACAACCATTTCTAGGGTTTACAAAGAATGGAGTGAAAGGGAAAATCATCCAGTATGCGATGGCAGTCCTGTGGGAGAAAATGCCTTGTTGATGCGAGAGGTCAGAGGAGAATGGGCCGACTGATTCAAGCTGATAGAAGAGCAACTTTGACTGAAATAACCACTGATGAGTCTCGATTTCTGTTGAACATTCAGATGGTAGAGTCAGAATTTGGCGTAAACAGAATGAGAACATGGATCCATCATGACTAACTGACTGACTGACTGATTAACCGACCGACTGTTTGTCTGACTAACTAATTAACTAACTAATTGACAAACTATCTAACTAACTGACTGACTGACTGACTAACTAACTGAACAACAAACCTACTAACTAACTGATTGACTGACTAACTGACTAACTAACTGACTGACTAAATAACTAGCTGACTGACCAACTGACTGACTGACTAACTGACCGACTGACTAACTGACTAATTTACTGACTGACTAACTAACTGAAAAATTAAATAACTGAATAACTGACTGACTGACTGACAAACTTAACTGACTAACTGTCTGACTAACTGACTAGCTGTCTGACTACCTAACTGACTGACTAACTAACTGAATAATTAAATAACTGACTAACTAACTGACTGACTAACAAACTTAACTGACTACCTAACTGACTGACTAACTAACTGAATAATTAAATAACTAACTGACTAACTAACAGACTAACCGACTGACTAACTGACTGACTGATAAGCGTCAGTGGGACGCCAGGCGAGTATTAGCTGTAACACTGAAGAACTGTCATGAGGAAAAACTGACTGATCGACTGTGTCATAATCCCATCATCCACTTCAGGAGCGAGGCGAGAGAGTCAGAGAGATCGAGTGTTGCTTTTCAACTGAAGCTTTGCTTGAGATTCAAGAAGGCTTGATTAGTTTTCAGGTTCTCCTGCAGGAGAGATGATCATACAAACGCTCACAGAATATCCACTGGTTTTCATGAGAGGATTGTGGGATTTAGTCTCGATGAACACTTGAGCGTCCGACCCGACGTCAGGATCTTCATGGATTCTGTGCCTGAGAACAATAATAATACTGAGTCCTCTTGGGTCGTTTCCTCTTTTTGACACTCAAGTCATATTGTGCATGTGAAGCGAAACCAAAAGCCACACCTGAATCTCCATATGGAATGGAAGAGATCCTGATGAACACTGGAGATGTTTGATCATAAACGAGACAGAAACCGGGACAACGACGTGAAGTTCCAGATTACAAATTCTCTTATATAGTTCAATCCCGTTCACTCCTGCTCCATTGTGAATGTTCTCATATTTAACTGTGACTGCTTTCTTGTTCGTTAGCAATAAAATAAATCCCTATACGTTTGTCCATTAACCAGTGTGTGTTTACTGTTGTACCGCGAGCAGATCCAGATTCAGTCGTAGCGTTCTCCGAGGCCTGGATCTCTCGAGCCTGAAGTTTCAGTGTTTTCTTGCGTCCGTTCTCCAGTCCTGTGACTGTGGTCTGAGAGGAGAAACCGCATCAAATATGCTTGCTTGGTAAATATGTTCCTTTTGTTAAAGGGGTCATGACTTTGATTTATTTTAATATATTTACTTATAATGTTAAGCACACAAAAAACAGTTATTTTCAACCCTGATTCTGACTGTCACATTCATCTGGACTCGTTTCCTTCATCACATGTTGTCTCTGGTCTGTATGTTCATCCTCAGCATGTATTAGTTCCTCCTGTTCGCTCAGTGTTTGTCCGGACTCTTTTACGTCAGCACTTGTGTGTACTACCAGTTAGATCATTAAACTCTGCTTTGAAACGTAATGCCTGATATTCTTCTTCTTCTTCATCTTCATCTCTTGCTGACAATGACTCTGCCTGAAATGATCAGTTTTTAAGGTCAAAAACGGCCACTGTTATAATTGGCTAACATCGCTGCATAGAAAGCACTTACAAAAAACTTGCTATCGCATGTGAGTAACATTATCCATTAAAAAAACAAACATAATTTACAGACAAATCCTGATGACATGATTTACTCACGGTTTGTGTCGTCAGATCCAGTCGCTGCTTCATCTGCCAATAAAGGTTTCTTTGCGAATCTGTGAATCAATCAAACGCTCCGAACAAAACATAATCCTCGAGGCGATCCGGGACGTCCGACAGGTGTCCGCTGTTGAGGGCGGGGCCTACAGTCTCACTCTGGAGGCGGGCATATGCAAATGTGTTTACCAGCATGACATCACAGATCCAAACAAGCTGTATTAGGAGCTTGATTAAAAATGGTTTTGTTCACTCTAAAAACTGCTGGGTTGTTTTTACCAAATTTTAGGTTAAATATGGACAAACCCAAATGTGTGGTTACAAATTGTATTCAAAAATGTAACCCAACGCCTGGGTTTGTCCATATTTGACCCAAATGTTGGCTGAAACCCAGCCCTTTTGCAGTGTTTATAATGAGGAAGATGTTTAAGCTCTGAAACCTGAAGGATATTTTAGTAGAAAGACCTCTTGCATGTCAAAAGATCAGGGCAAATGTGATCACTCTCTCATGTCACGATCCCTGCACATTGTAAGTTGTAGTTACTGGTGTGTTTTCCATGTGGTTATGAGGATGTTTCTGTCCAAGAGTCATCAGTCCGAACAGAAGCGCTTACACTGTACAACAGCTTGCAGACATTTCAGATTTTTTCCTAAAGGGAAAGAAAAATCCAGAGCCTGTTTGCACTGAGCGCACATGGTCATCGTAGTCATCCGGACTCTGTCCATCTGTGCAGAGACACGCAGCACTCACAGCATCTCATGTCATGTGTACATCATCTAGCTGTTTTACATAGACACTGCCTTAAATTCAGCCATTGCCACTTAAGAAACATAAAATAATAATACAAATGAATAAATAAAAAAATAAATGAAGAATTGGAAAGGGAACATCTTAAACCGAAATGTCTTTTGATAGGCAATAGCAGTCGGATTATAAACCTTATTATTATTATCATCATCTATAATTATCACTGCTGTCATTTAGTTCCCTCGTCTGATCAAACCGCAGTACGTTTGCTCAGTATTGGCCATTGGCACTCTTGCTCAGCGTCTCCATATTGGACTTGAGTTCTGCTGAGCGTTTATTGGCCGCGCGAGCCGAGCTTTACGTTCGCTTGAACTGATGACAACTCAACTGAACGGAGCCGACTGGGAGATTGTTGATAACAAGCACAAAAGACCCTGAGGCGCGTGAGCTGTGGCGAGAGATGAGCTCTGGGCACGGGGAAGCGTTGCTCTCTCACACATGAAGGATAAAGCCGCAAATCCCACAATGCTTTAGGAATAATGCGCACGCGTTAGACGAGGGAGTTTGAAGCCGCTGTCAACCTCATTAGCCGTTCCTCCTGCCCTGCATATCAAACGAGAATTAAACTTCCTGTTAGCCAATCACGGCACTGTTGTGATGTCATGGGATGATGGCGAGTCCCATGCGAGACCTCAAGCGCTCACTCGTAATTAATGCAGATGAACCAGCGTTGCGAGGACCACGAATAATGATGAGCGGAGCGAGAAGGAGATTGTGGACGAGAGAGACCTGGAGAGAGATAAACATCAGTTAACATGAGCTTAACATGAGCTAAACATGAATGAGCAAAACGTACGTGAGCTAAACATGAGCTAAACATGAGCTAAACATAAGTTAAACATGAGCTAAACATGAATGAGCAAAACGTACGTGAGCTAAACATGAGCTAAACATGAGCTAAACATGAGCTAAACATAAGTTAAACGTGAGCTAAACATAAGTTAAATGTGAGCTAAACATGAATGAGCAAAACGTACGTGAGCTACACGTGAGCTAAACATGAGCTAAACGGGAAGTAAATGTACATGAGCTAAACATGAGCAAAACGGGAGCTAAACATAAATGAGCTAAATGTATGTGAGCTAAACGTACATCATGCGTTATTAATATTAATTAGGAAGCATATAGTAGTCTTCAGTGAGGTAGCAAACACTGATTAGCTAATAGTGAACTTCCGCATTCGACTGAGGCTCACTAGTAAGAGATTCTCGTTAGTTAGCAGTTACTAGATGGTTAATAGTGTGTTCCTCAAGTGTTAATCAGTGGAGTAAGCGTGTTCGAGAGGGTTACGGCCGTCATTAGCGGTCCCCAAAGCAGAGGCTCCTCAGTTCCTCATTCTCTGCCGATCGGCTTCAGCTGATCTCTTACCCATCAGCCACTGCTCTCTCTGATTATTAGGATTGTTTATGTAGTTTTGATTACGCATAAACTGCCCAAACTCAGAAGGTTCTGCCGACCTTGTGGAACTGCACAGCTGTCCGGGCATCTGCTGTCAGAGGAATAATAATAATCAGAGAATGTAATAAAACACATAAATATGTATCCGCAGGTGCAGGACAGTGGATGCTGTGCGAGACGAACGGGAGGTTTATCTGAAGTGTGTTTAGCGATGCTTGATTGACAATGGCCTAGATTCACTCTCGTCTCAGATCGCCAAACGCGAGTCTCACACACACACACACACACACACACACTCGCACTAAAGTGTGTCAGTCTGTCCCGGGAACATTTGGCAAAACGGACGAGCTTTTTCTGCCTCAAACGATTCTGCTATCTCTTCCCTGCTCTCTCTCTCTCTATCACTCACACACACACACACACACACCGTTTATATGCCAAACTCTGGAAGTGTTTCTCTCGCTGCAGGATGACCTCGAGGCGGCTCTCGACACAAACACACACACACACACACACACACACACACACACACACACGCCGTTTATAGGCTATGCCAAAGTCTGGAAGTGTTTTTCTCACTGCAGGACGATCTCGAGGCGGCTCTCGACACACATCCCAAGTCTTGCGGACGTTCCGGGAGTCTCCCGCATATTAATAGCGTCTCCCTGATGCCCGGATTGCCCGCAAATGAGTTAAAATCTCCCGGAATCTAGAGCGAGATACTGCGCGCATAACATACATAGCGCGCGGCGCGTGCGTGACGAGACAGCGGGGCTTTACAGAGCTCGTGCCGCGCTGACATGACGTCACGGTCCAATGGTCCGAGCCGCGCGGCCGATTCGTCAGCACAGCGCGGACGTGTTTCCTAGCGACACCCAATGGTCAGCGCGGGCGGCGCGAACATCCTCACCAGCGCAGCGCTAACCATACATACATGTAAATAAATGTACAATAAAGAGACCCCTCCTTCCTTACAAAGAATGGTTCTCTACTGAAGTTTCGGAGTTTTAATTATGGAGAATTCCATAATTAAAACAATCATTTGTTAATTTTGAATAAAATGTTGAAACATGTTATATGACATATTTAAATTTTTAAAAGATTAAGGTTAGTGGAGTAGAATTTAAATAATTGTAAAATGACATGATGATACACACTCCAGTTCAGTAGGTGGCGATATAGGCTACACCTAAAAGAAGAAGAAGTTGTCATTCTTGCCAAAGTCGTTAGTCTTGCCAGAGCCCGTCTAACGGCAAGCCTTGGCACTTCCTATTAGCGCTATTGTGGATCATCCTGGTTGCAGTTCATTATAATTCCACTGGGGGTGATCGCGGGCGAGAGCAGAATGAATGGGAGTCTATGGGGCTAAACGGCTAAATGTGTCTCTTTCACCTGCTTGTCGTTAAATTAACATCGATTTATTGTTGATTCCACAAGTTCAATATAGATTATAGGGCAAAAGTCGAATGAACGAGTGCTTATGTCCTTTTGATTTCTTACAGGTTAGGCCGTTGTTGGCCGGATCACGCTAGCATTCTGCTATTGTGTGACGTCATCACAGTTTTGAACGGATTTTTAGAACAGATAAGTGAACTTAAAAATGCAATTTTCATCTGAGTGTATTATCTTAGCCCTCCCTTTTGAATGCAACTTTCAAATTACTTGACAAAAAATTACATCCTGAGAAAAGTGTATTTCTGGGGGTGAAACCCCATTGACTCCCATTCATTCTGCACTCGACCGCGAGCGCCCCCGCATGGACAGAGACGCGTTACTGCAGCCAGTCCACAACCCGGAAGTAACCAGCCAGTGCCAATTCTCTTCAATTAGACATTCTCTGGTCTTGTGTATTTATCCATGTTATTGTTCCTGTTTTGAGTTTCTAATTTCATGTCTTTGTTTTATGTTTAATCCCGTTTTGGAAATAAAGCTGCATTCAGGTGCTCTACACAACTTCATTCCAGCAGCCGAGACCAGAGCCAGACAGACGTTACAATCACCTCATCTTCAGTCATTTCATCAAGCTAACTCCAAATTTGCTCTCTTTTTAAAATCACAGTTAAACTTCAGGTTTTTATCACTCTTGCGAAATTGGATTAATTTGCCGCCTAAATGGAGTTCCATGCGCAGAAGTGCTGTAATAAATAGGCAAAAATCTCATTTAAATTGCAATAATAATTGAAGTGCGGTCCCCGCGATTCATGGAGAAATAATGATGTCTCTTTCAAGTTCCATTATGCAGTTTGATTTTTATAATAATCAAAGCTGTCGAGCGTCTTCATCGCCGCCTCTCAGAACGACTCCTCATACACAGCAGAACACACACTCCATGGCCCAAACATCAGATCACATGTTTGCTTTTGAACGACATGAAAAAACTGTGCAAATAAAATAAAGAGGAAAGAGGCTGTGCAGGAGCCAATCAGAGAGCCTGAAGCTGTGCAGGAGCCAATCAGAGATGAATGAGAGAAAATCAGAGGAAATTGACCTGATTGGTGTCTCTGTGGAGTTTAAACTATATTAACATCATCTATTCTACAGAAACAGGATTCATTCACTGACGAACAACATTATGAGGGAACTGAAGACCCGAATCACTTCTCCTTTATTTCACAGTGACCTCATTATTTTATATAATAACTGGAAGGCTTTTTACCAACATGATCTTTCTTTTACTTCACATCTGTCACACAGCAGAGCCTGACCCGAGTGCAGACGCTCACACACTCTCACTCACTCACACTCACACACACACACACACACACACACAAAGAAGCTTGTCGACAAATCTGCAGAAATATTAGATTGTGAAGAAGCTCAGACGAGTGTAAGTTAAGGAGTGTTTGACGTTCAGAAGATCCGAGTCCTTGAACACCGAGATTAAACACGTTTGTGTTTGTGAGAGTGTGTGTGTTTATGAGAGTGTGTGTGTGTTTGTGAGAGTTTGTTGTCCTGTTGAATGCGAATCAAACACTCGGCACTAATACAGCGCATAATGTGACACTAAATATGCAGATGAGTCCAGTTGAACAGATGATTTTATATAAGCGTGTCATGATGCCATCTGTGAGGGTCAGATGATCCCGACCACACCGGAGAGAGAGAGAGTGTATGTGAGTGTGTGTGTGTGTGTGTGTGTGTGTGTGTGTGTGTGTGGTCTGAGTCAGCATGAGTGCCCGTGAGCTGAGCGACAGCAGAACCGGTGAGGGATGAAGAGCTGATGATGAAGAGTCTCTCGCTGGACTTGGAATGATCGACAGAAACACTTTTATTTTCGAAGTGATTTGTAGAATTCATATGTTTGGAAGATCATATTTCAGAATATTTCATCATGTGTGTCGGAGGTGAAGGAAGACTTTGAAATCTTCAAAGCGACAGCCGTAAATGAGAGTTTTCCAGAGTGACGTTCGGAAGAGTTTCACACAATCAGCCTGTGTTATAATGAACTCTACACACGCCTGTTGCCAAGGAGACACACGCCTGTTGCCAAGGAGACACAGTCTTGCTGAATATCACGGGTAGAATCAGGTTCATCAGAGTTTGACATGATTTAAAGGTGCTATATGTATTTTTAGCGGCCTCTATCGGTGAAGTTTCAGATTGCAAGAGCGCGCGTGTAACCACAAGAGCGAACACTCACGGTACACGGACACACTGAGACTTTTTTTCTTATATCCTACTTTTTAAGGACTACAACAAACGGCTGGTAGGAAATACAATGAGCTTCTTCACCGGTTAGTGACATCACAAACACTAACATTTCCATAAGCCCCGCCCCCGAACACGGTTTATAGATGATCATGACAGAATATGCTAATCAATGACTAGAAGATGGTCAACTCCACATCAGCTGCATAAACTCAGAAATGTCCTGTTGCTTCTACATGTCGGCACTTCTAGAGTCGCTCATCTTTGACTCGCTTTCAACATTAAAGGATAAACGCTTTTGAAATGTTGTTCAGTGTGTGTGTTCGCAGCTCTGATTACCTCACACACACACACTGAACATTTCAAAAACGTACTACACACACACACACACACTCTGGGGACTCAGAGACTTATTTCACGTCTTGTGAAACGGGTATTATAGGACTCCTTTAAGCATCCAAATGGATGTAAGTCTGAGTCTCCTCCACTCAGTGAATCCTGTCCGCGTGTGTGAGGAGGAAACTACGGCGAGATCATGCCAGTCATAATCTTACAGTAAAGGAGCTGAAGATCCCGGCGTATGAGTCCTGACCGAAGCTCGATCCATGTTTCCCGCTGCTCCCGCGAGCCCGTGACAATTAAAACATCAAACAGTGTGTTGATTATTAGGGATTTCTGCATGCTGTAATAAAGGCAAAACAAAGCTTATGTATAATTACAGGATTAGCAGGAAAGCGCTGTTTTATCCGGCGCTGGTAATTGGATGTGTGTTTACGCTGAAATGAAGTACCTGGACATTCAAAGAGCTCATTATTCATAATCTCGTTGTGCTCAAAAGAGTGATTTTGTTGGGTGAAATCAGAAGCTGTGTGTTGGGGCTCGACTGTTCTCGACAGTCCAACAGCAGAACAGCCTCAACCCGCCTCCGATCTGAAGAGCAAAGCTCAGAAATCACAGGCCGTGCAGGTGCTAATAATGCTAATAGCGCTAACAACACTAATAATGCTAACAACACTAATAATGCTAACAACACTAATAATGCTAACAACACTAACAATGGTAATAGCACTAACAACACTAATAATGCTAACAACACATGGTAATAACACTAATAATGCTAATAACGCTAACAACACTAATAATCCTAATAACACTAATAATGCTAACAACACTAATAATGCTAATAGCACTAACAACACTAATAATGCTAACAACACTAATAATGCTAATAACACTAACAATGCTAATAGCACTAACAACACTAATAATGCTAACAACACTAATAATGCTAATAACACTAATAATGCTAATAACGCTAACAACACTAATAACGCTAATAACACTAATAATGCTAACACCACTAATAATGCTAATAGCACTAACAACACTAATAATGCTAACAACACTAATAATGCTAATAACACTAACAATGCTAATAGCACTAACAACACTAATAATGCTAACAACACTAATATTGCTAATAGCACTAACAACACTAATAATGCTAACAACACTAATAATGCTAATAACACTAACAATGCTAATAGCACTAACAACACTAATAATGCTAACAACACTAATAATGCTAATAACACTAATAATGCTAATAACGCTAACAACACTAATAACGCAAACAACACTAATAATGCTAACAACACTAATAACGCTAACAAGACTAATAATGCTAACAACACTAATAATGCTAATAACGCTAACAACACTGATAATGCTAACAACACTAATAATGCAAATAACACTAATAATGCAAATAACACTAACAACACTAATAATGCTAACAACACTAACAATGCTAACAACACTAACAATGCTAACAACACACGTTACACACCGAACACACCAAATACACCAAACACACTGATATCACGTTATACACACGTTACGTTTGGGACCTTATTTTAAAGTGAAATAACAATTTTATATAATTTCAAGATTTTTTAATGGTTTTAGTTTTAGTTAACAACCCAATAACAGACAGATGACATTAAAAATTACAAAAGCACCATAAAAATATCTTCTGAAGTCATGTGATCCACATTTACATAATTATTCACCAATTTTTCCCCTCCAATCTCAGTTCAGATCACCTGCCGACTGTATGACACATGAAGGCATCATCACACAGGAGTACATCATTTACACATATATAAATCTTACTTCAGAACTTCAGACTCGCGGCAGAAATTTAGTAACATCAGATAGTGTGTTTGACCTCTGACCTGATCTTACCCAGGGTTACATCAAGTGACATACAGCGACTTACAAGGCGAGTCTGACAGGCCATCTGCCGTCCGCTAGTGCTATCAGTCGCGCAGAGAGAGAAACAACAGCATCTGAGGTCACTGTGAGATGACGAGCGAATGCTAATGCTGTTTGCCCAAACCACCGACTGACGAGCGAATGCTAATGCTGTTTGCTCAAACCACCGACTAACGAGCGAATGCTAATGCTGTTTGCCCAAACCACCGACTGACGAGCGAATGCTAATGCTGTTTGCTCAAACCACCGACTAACGAGCGAATGCTAATGCTGTTTGCTCAAACCACTGACTGACGAGCGAATGCTAATGCTGTTTTCCCAAACCACCGACTGACGAGCGAATGCTAATGCTGTTTGCTCAAACCACCGACTGACGAGCGAATGCTAATGCTGTTTTCCCAAACCACCGACTGACGAGCGAATGCTAATGCTGTTTGCTCAAACCACCGACTGACGAGCGAATGCTAATGCTGTTTGCCCAAACCACCGACTAACGAGCGAATGCTAACGCTGTTTGCCCAAACCACCAACTGACGAGCGAATGCTAATGCTGTTTGCTCAAACCACCGTCTGACGAGCGCATGCTAATGCTGTTTGCTCAAACCACCGACTGACGAGCGAATGCTAATGCCGTTTGCTCAAACCACCGTCTGACGAGCGAATGCTAATGCTGTTTGCTCAAACCACCGACTAACGAGCGAATGCAAACGCTGTTTGCCCAAACCACCAACTGACGAGCGAATGCTAACGCTGTTTGCTCAAACCACCGTCTGACGAGCGCATGCTAACGCTGTTTGCCCAAACCACCAACTGACGAGCGAATGCTAATGCTGTTTGCTCAAACCACCGTCTGACGAGCGCATGCTAATGCTGTTTGCTCAAACCACCGACTGACGAGCGAATGCTAATGCTGTTTGCCCAAACCACCGACTAACGAGCGAATGCTAACGCTGTTTGCCCAAACCACCAACTGACGAGCGAATGCTAATGCTGTTTGCTCAAACCACCGTCTGACGAGCGCATGCTAATGCTGTTTGCTCAAACCACCGACTGACGAGCGAATGCTAATGCTGTTTGCTCAAACCACCGTCTGACGAGCGAATGCTAATGCTGTTTGCTCAAACCACCGACTAACGAGCGAATGCAAACGCTGTTTGCCCAAACCACCAACTGACGAGCGAATGCTAATGCTGTTTGCTCAAACCACCGTCTGACGAGCGCATGCTAACGCTGTTTGCCCAAACCACCAACTGACGAGCGAATGCTAATGCTGTTTGCTCAAACCACCGTCTGACGAGCGCATGCTAATGCTGTTTGCTCAAACCACCGACTGACGAGCGAATGCTAATGCTGTTTGCTCAAACCACCGTCTGACGAGCGCATGCTAACGCTGTTTGCCCAAACCACCGTCTGACGAGCGCATGCTAACGCTGTTTGCCCAAACCACCAACTGACGAGCGAATGCTAATGCTGTTTGCTCAAACCACCGTCTGACGAGCGCATGCTAATTGTGTTTGCTCAAACCACCAACTGACGAGCGAATGCTAATGCTGTTTGCTCAAACCACCAACTGACGAGCGAATGCTAACGCTGTTTGCTCAAACCACCGTCTGACGAGCGCATGCTAACGCTGTTTGCCCAAACCACCAACTGACGAGCGAATGCTAATGCTGTTTGCTCAAACCACCGACTGACGAGCGCATGCTAACGCTGTTTGCCCAAACCACCAACTGACGAGCGAATGCTAATGCTGTATGAAACAATTAACGTAGTGTGTGTGACATCACCCGTACTGTTTCTGAAGAGCATTTCTGTAGCCCAGAGTGGGCGGAGCCGGCCGTCACCATTTTGGTCTCGTGTCACTCCTGAATAAACGAAAATGTGCAGCGAGGCGGCTTAGCTGAGGTGACGTGAGGCTAACGCTAGCAGACGAACGCTAGCAGTGACATCAGCGGCAATCCATCTGTCACTCAAGTGGCCACGCCCTTAATTATGCAGAACTTTAAGGCTTAATATAATTTAAACGGATGAGTTATAAAAGAATTCACCCGCTCACAGTCGTCATGAAGAGCAACATTAGCGATATAGACCACAACCAGTTTCTGCTCCAGACTGTGAACATGTTTATTCCATAGACAGTAAAAGAGCGATCTCATTGGTACTCCGTTGAGACGATTGAAGCCGTTTTTGGCGATTTTTTAGCACTTCCGTCTCAGACTCAAACAGAGCTTAACTACATAGATGTGACGAGTGCGACCCGTCCGTCTTCTAGTGCTGTGGCATGAGAAATCTGGATCATTCCCTTCCGAAACACGCAGAGATGGAGAGTGTGAGTAGGAGCCGTCCATGAGATAGGAGAAGGAGACGATTCTGCTAGGTATTCTGATTAATTATTTTGTCATTTTGCCTCCACGTTTCCCTGATTGCGCACGAGCTTCTCCTCCTGTCCATACGGTAATCTCTCTACTGCGCGACAGAGAGTCGTGTGGGTATGATGCAACCGTTAGCCTACTTTCACTAAAACTGCTTCTACGGGGCTATAACATAAGCTACAAGGTAATGGAGCCTTTTATACATCGCCGTGTTTCTTTAGAAATAACGCCTCAGATGTAAAGTTATTCGCTATCAAAGTGACGCCAAAATGAATGGGAGTCAATGGGAATGCTAACGCAAGTGAAGTTCTGCTACAAGGTGGCAGCTCCCGCGAGGCTTCAACTTCCGGTCAGTGGATTACCTCCTTGGTTTATTCTGCTGTAAAGTTGGGCATTTTAACATGCGGGTCTATGGGAGTGAGTCTCTCCTGCAGCGCCTCTAGTGGCCACTGGAGGAACTCCAGTTTAACTCACTCAGTGCTGGATTGTATTGGTTGCCGCTTGGGAACAGAAGAGAAGTGTATCCAGGCAGAAGTGGGCTCAGTGAATGTAACTAGAACTAACGCTGATGGCAGTTAAAGGAGAAACGATGCAATTAGATTTTTTCCCTCGTTTTGACAACTACAGAAGGGGAAAGTTGCTTCTCAATGAATAATTTAAGTTCCTGCTTCCAGAGTCTGTGGAAAACAGAAGATTTCTCCTCATATGCAAACTAAAGCAAGTGTTACAGCACACACTCAAACACAGAGACAGGACGCCTCCGAACACTTCCGAGTTGCTGACCCGGCGTTCGTTCTTCATACGTGGATTACTCGACTAGCGCGATTCAAAGCTCATCCCGGAGCAACACATCCGTCAGATCACACAGGGTTAGACTGGGATGTGATATTAAAGTCTGTCCCAGTCACTGAGATCCCTAACGAACCCAGGACAATAATCATTTAAAATCAATAATAATGATTTAATAATAAATGTGCAAATAATATTAATGTTGTCTCATAACAGACACACACAGCCAATTTGACTCACCGGGAGATTTATTGGTGAGGGAATATTAACGTCCTAATAGTTGTATTAGGAGTCTCACACACACACACACACACACACACACAGACGATGCGCAGTTGGTCTGAGCGGCTTTAACATGAACAGCTGTGATGGGAGTGGCTGATGCAGATCACTGTCGAGCTTTAATTAATGCTGTCATATAACACATCTGCTTCACGGGTCAAATTACATTAATTGCTCATTACAACATCAAAATAAAAAATGTAAAGCCTGTACAAATACTAGAAATAATTGGGAATCATGTAACAAACAACACACATTCAATGGATCACATTTTAACTTCTTCGTCAGGTGTGTGTGTGACTCTTTCTTAATTACATGATGTCATGATGTTGCTGATCATGGTTTCCAGTATCGATATTTCTGCCCTTTCCAGTGTACACAAGAACGCCTAGTAATCTCAGACAACTTAATCCAGATATTTTAATCAAATCTGCTAATTAGTTTGAAGCCACAGATCAGTTAGAAGGATTAGAAGATTAGAAGGAATCTATTAAACCATCTCCGATGTCTTGAGCGCGAGCCGCCGGTCACTAAACGGTCCTCTCCTTAATGAGTGCGCACTAATGAGTGCCCTACATCAGATACGGGTGCTGCTCTGCTCTCGCTGATGTGAAGATGAGCACTCGAGAGGGAAGGTCTCCTCTGTACACATTAAACACTCGATGATGCCGTTCGCATGGACCCGAAGAAACGGATTAATTCTGTATTATGCTGCCGGACAAGTAATGCCAATGTCACTTAAGATTATGTGCCCATGCATAAATATATTTAAACGTGCACACTTATATACTAAACACATTATATGCGTGTGTGCCATCAGCGTTTTCAAGATTCACGTTTCTGAAGTTTACACACGAGATACGATAAACGACATAATAACGTTTTTTCGGAAGAGAATCAATCAAAACTAACTTTATCTGAACAATAACTTTATTCTAGAGCTGCTATAAAGCCTGAACAAACAACAGAAGAGCCGTAAACCTGAGATGCGAGAGGAGAAACAGATGATCCTGAAGGAAGAGAGAGAGAGAGAGAGAGAGAGAGAGAGAGAGAGAGAGAGAGAGTCCCCGGCTCAGTGAAGGGCACTGCTGTCCGAGACCCCAGAGACTCCATGATGGGCAGGCGCATTACACATCTGAGGAATAATCGTATTATAGCGAGACGGAAGAGAATGAAGAAAAGAAAGAGAGGAAAGAGAGAGAGAGAAGAGAGAGAGAGAGAAGAGAGAAAAGAGAGGGAACATGTGAAGGGCAGACGGAGCCGTCAGGTGACACACCTCATGCGTTTCGAAGGCAACAGACTGTTTTATTCGGCGGCGTGTTTTTGTCCAGAGGCGAAGCGGTAAACATGAAGCCTTCGAGACGTTTGATTCGCTCTGAGGATCTGACATCATTACAGGACACGATACGATCACGCCAAACTACGACTAAACGTCTACAACCGTCAACAGAGCTGAGCTGAGATTATGACCTCAATGAGAAATATATACCGTATCTTTACTACAAAGGCAAAGCTGAATGCCGATAGATAGATAGATAGATAGATAGATAGATAGATAGATAGATAGATAGATAGATAGATAGATAGATAGATAAAGATGTGTCCTTGACGAGGCCTTCGAGTTCAATCAGAGCATCCGTGATGAAACACTATTTATTCTCTTTCTTTCTCATGTGAGATGCTTCATACAGTCTCTCTCTCTCTCTCTCTCTCTCTCTCTCTCTCTCTCTCTCTCTCTGAAAACTGGCACCCTTCCTATTTCATTATTAGTTCTTTCAATCAAGAGCGCCGTGACGAATCGTTGCATGGAGAATCACAACCCTGAGGAACACGGGCAGTTTGACTGGCGCTTCAGGAGGAGAAACCCTTGACTAATGGCGTCTCCTGTAATAAGAGTGTCTTCCTCTCCTGAATGGGCCGGTTAAACGGCTCCGCTGGATATATCTCCCCACGCCAAACGTCTTTACCAGCAAACCCAGAATCCCACTGACAAACAGCTTCACCTGCAAACCCTTCCCAGAATCCCACTGACAGGAGACACCTGTGGATCTGAGATCCGGAAGACAGGAATCGCATCCGTCTTCGAACCGGCTGAGCCCGGAGAGATCCTCCATGATGGTCTGGTGTGGTCAGTGATCCTCCATGATGGTCCGGTGCGGTCAGTGATCCTCCATGATGGTCCGGTGCGGTCAGTGATCCTCCATGATGGTCCGGTGCGGTCAGTGATCCTCCATGATGGTCCGGTGCGGTCAGTGATCCTCCATGATGGTCCGGTGCGGTCAGTGATCCTCCATGATGGTCTGGTGCGGTCAGTGATCCTCCATGATGGTCCGGTGCGGTCAGTGATCCTCCATGATGGTCCGGTGCGGTCAGTGATCCTCCATGATGGTCTGGTGTGGTCAGTGATCCTCCATGATGGTCTGGTGTGGTCAGTGATCCTCCATGATGGTCCGGTGCGGTCAGTGATCCTCCATGATGGTCCGGTGCGGTCAGTGATCCTCCATGATGGTCCGGTGCGGTCAGTGATCCTCCATGATGGTCCGGTGCGGTCAGTGATCCTCCATGATGGTCTGGTGCGGTCAGAGATCCTCCATGATGGTCCGGTGCGGTCAGAGATCCTCCATGATGGTCCGGTGCGGTCAGTGATCCTCCATGATGGTCCGGTGCGGTCAGTGATCCTCCATGATGGTCCGGTGCGGTCAGTGATCCTCCATGATGGTCTGGTGCGGTCAGAGATCCTCCATGATGGTCCGGTGCGGTCAGAGATCCTCCATGATGGTCCGGTGCGGTCAGTGATCCTCCATGATGGTCCGGTGCGGTCAGTGATCCTCCATAATGGTCCGGTGCGGTCAGTGATCCTCCATGATGGTCCGGTGCGGTCAGTGATCCTCCATGATGGTCTGGTGCGGTCAGTGATCCTCCATGATGGTCTGGTGCGGTCAGAGATCCTCCATGATGGTCCGGTGCGGTCAGTGATCCTCCATGATGGTCCGGTGCGGTCAGTGATCCTCCATGATGGTCCGGTGCGGTCAGTGATCCTCCATGATGGTCCGGTGCGGTCAGTGATCCTCCATGATGGTCTGGTGCGGTCAGAGATCCTCCATGATGGTCCGGTGCGGTCAGAGATCCTCCATGATGGTCCGGTGCGGTCAGTGATCCTCCATGATGGTCTGGTGTGGTCAGTGATCCTCCATGATGGTCTGGTGTGGTCAGTGATCCTCCATGATGGTCCGGTGCGGTCAGTGATCCTCCATGATGGTCCGGTGTGGTCAGTGATCCTCCATGATGGTCTGGTGCGGTCAGAGATCCTCCATGATGGTCCGGTGCGGTCAGAGATCCTCCATGATGGTCTGGTGTGGTCAGTGATCCTCCATGATGGTCTGGTGCGGTCAGTGATCCTCCATGATGGTCCGGTGCGGTCAGTGATCCTCCATGATGGTCCGGTGCGGTCAGTGATCCTCCATGATGGTCCGGTGCGGTCAGTGATCCTCCATGATGGTCTGGTGCGGTCAGTGATCCTCCATGATGGTCCGGTGCGGTCAGTGATCCTCCATGATGGTCCGGTGTGGTCAGTGATCCTCCATGATGGTCCGGTGCGGTCAGTGATCCTCCATGATGGTCTGGTGCGGTCAGTGATCCTCCATGATGGTCCGGTGCGGTCAGTGATCCTCCATGATGGTCCGGTGCGGTCAGTGATCCTCCATGATGGTCTGGTGCGGTCAGTGATCCTCCATGATGGTCCGGTGCGGTCAGTGATCCTCCATGATGGTCCGGTGCGGTCAGTGATCCTCCATGATGGTCTGGTGCGGTCAGTGATCCTCCATGATGGTCTGGTGTGGTCAGTGATCCTCCATGATGGTCCGGTGCGGTCAGTGATCCTCCATGATGGTCTGGTGTGGTCAGTGATCCTCCATGATGGTCCGGTGCGGTCAGAGATCCTCCATGATGGTCTGGTGCGGTCAGTGATCCTCCATGATGGTCCGGTGCGGTCAGTGATCCTCCATGATGGTCTGGTGTGGTCAGTGATCCTCCATGATGGTCTGGTGCGGTCAGTGATCCTCCATGATGGTCCGGTGCGGTCAGTGATCCTCCATGATGGTCTGGTGCGGTCAGTGATCCTCCATGATGGTCCGGTGCGGTCAGTGATCCTCCATGATGGTCCGGTGCGGTCAGTGATCCTCCATGATGGTCTGGTGCGGTCAGTGATCCTCCATGATGGTCTGGTGTGGTCAGTGATCCTCCATGATGGTCCGGTGCGGTCAGTGATCCTCCATGATGGTCTGGTGTGGTCAGTGATCCTCCATGATGGTCTGGTGCGGTCAGTGATCCTCCATGATGGTCTGGTGTGGTCAGTGATCCTCCATGATGGTCCGGTGCGGTCAGTGATCCTCCATGATGGTCTGGTGTGGTCAGTGATCCTCCATGATGGTCCGGTGCGGTCAGTGATCCTCCATGATGGTCTGGTGCGGTCAGTGATCCTCCATAATGGTCCGGTGCGGTCAGTGATCCTCCATGATGGTCTGGTGTGGTCAGTGATCCTCCATGATGGTCCGGTGCGGTCAGTGATCCTCCATGATGGTCTGGTGCGGTCAGAGATCCTCCATAATGGTCCGGTGCGGTCAGTGATCCTCCATGATGGTCTGGTGCGGTCAGTGATCCTCCATGATGGTCCGGTGCGGTCAGTGATCCTCCATGATGGTCCGGTGCGGTCAGTGATCCTCCATGATGGTCTGGTGCGGTCAGTGATCCTCCATGATGGTCCGGTGCGGTCAGTGATCCTCCATGATGGTCTGGTGTGGTCAGTGATCCTCCATGATGGTCCGGTGCGGTCAGTGATCCTCCATGATGGTCTGGTGCGGTCAGTGATCCTCCATAATGGTCCGGTGCGGTCAGTGATCCTCCATGATGGTCTGGTGTGGTCAGTGATCCTCCATGATGGTCCGGTGCGGTCAGTGATCCTCCATGATGGTCCGGTGCGGTCAGTGATCCTCCATGATGGTCTGGTGCGGTCAGTGATCCTCCATGATGGTCTGGTGTGGTCAGTGATCCTCCATGATGGTCCGGTGCGGTCAGTGATCCTCCATGATGGTCCGGTGCGGTCAGTGATCCTCCATGATGGTCTGGTGTGGTCAGTGATCCTCCATGATGGTCCGGTGCGGTCAGTGATCCTCCATGATGGTCTGGTGTGGTCAGTGATCCTCCATGATGGTCCGGTGCGGTCAGTGATCCTCCATGATGGTCCGGTGCGGTCAGTGATCCTCCATGATGGTCTGGTGTGGTCAGTGATCCTCCATGATGGTCCGGTGCGGTCAGTGATCCTCCATGATGGTCCGGTGCGGTCAGTGATCCTCCATGATGGTCTGGTGTGGTCAGTGATCCTCCATGATGGTCCGGTGCGGTCAGTGATCCTCCATGATGGTCCGGTGCGGTCAGTGATCCTCCATGATGGTCTGGTGTGGTCAGTGATCCTCCATGATGGTCCGGTGCGGTCAGTGATCCTCCATGATGGTCCGGTGCGGTCAGTGATCCTCCATGATGGTCCGGTGCGGTCAGTGATCCTCCATAATGGTCCGGTGCGGTCAGTGCCAGTCTGGGATGGAGAGTGTGTTCTTCTACGAGAGCAGGAGCAGGTGAACGAGGACCTATGGGAGTGTGTGTGTGTCGGGCTGCGCGAGAGCAATGAAACCCAACAGTCATACAGTAAATTAAACGTGTATAAGGCCAGCGATGTTCAATCTCCTCGAGTGCTTCCCGCTGCTCCAAATCTCATTTGTATTGACTCCAAATTTATCTCATGCACTCATTTACTTCCAGTTCATGTTCCACTTTCCCTCCTTCTGCCGTCACAGCGAGAAACACGGAGCTTTCCCACCAGAATTCAGGGAAACGTGACGAAGTGTTGCTGAACGGCAAACACACACACACACACACACACACACACACACACACGCGTGAGGAGACGGTTTTAAGTTTCATTTGATGCTCAACATAAAGATGATTAATACAGAAAAACATGATATTAAACCAGCTCTTGTACTATATATACTGTAAAAAATCTAATAATCAATAAGTCATGACAGCACATGTTTTTCCACAACTTTAAATCAACTTATGTTTTTAGGTTTTATTGAGATTTTTTACACAAGTTTGTGAAGGGATTTTTTACATTGGGAAAACTTTGGTAAAGTAGGACACAAATTTTACAATGTCTCTGGTAAAATGGGAAGGAGGAAAAATACGACGTACATAGAAATACATTTTTAAACGATGTTCTACATTTTCTGGTCTCCTTTATATCATAGATTATAAGTAACATTAGCAAGATGTAGTGAATTTTACATTGTTTGCTTAATCTTTACACATCATGAGCTCTGGAACCTAAAAACTTCCGAAACACACATTTAGTAACGACTTCTGACTATTCATAGGCACTCAACAACCAATGAACGTTCATTTTCATCAAATCTCCTGGCAGAGCGACGTACAAACTCTGAGACTCCTCAGGATTGAGATCTGAGCAGGAGACTGAAGTTTACCTCGGCGTGATGAAGCTCCGGCTCGGGGGAATCTGAGGATGATGGACGCGGGCCGTTTGATGTGTTCGAACACAAACATAAAAGAGCATATGTGCGTGAGCGCTTTCCCATGATGCATTCTCAAACATACATCATTTATTCATTCATTTTCATTTCCAATTCTTCACCAATGCTTTTTTAAATATTTCCTCTCGTGTAGTGTGTAACAGAGATGTTTGTGAATTTAAAAGGTTGCTTGTCTCCTAAAAGACAGAAGCGAGGCTGAACTGAAACGAGTCGTCGGTAATTCAGTCTCACATGTAACTTATAATGCCCGCCTCTGGTCTTGATTGGCTGAGCAGCGTCTCTTAGCCCCGCCCTCAAACACTAGTGTCTCTGAGACTGGAAGAGTTCGTGTTGTTCGTGTCGAGGAGACGCTGCTCTCTGAGTCTGAGACGGTGAAACCCACGCCATCGCCACTGTTCGCATCACTGTGATCAAGAGCTGACAGACAGATATGATAATGGCCAATCAGAGCAGAGCAGCTCTCAGAGAGGCGGGGCTTAGAGAGACACTGAGAGGAAGAGCTGACGCTGCGGTGGAGATCATGAGGACATTAGTGTGTGTTTGAGCTGTGATGAGTGTGTTGTGGAGCTTTAATATAGTTTAACAGGGACACTTCTCCAGAACTGAGATTGTTCATCTAATCTTCCTGAAGCAGATGTTGTAAATACAGAAACCCATTAACTCTGTTCAGCTCGTTCAGCCGACAGGCGTTATTTGATGTTGAGAAATATAATCAAATAACAGAGTATTTCTCCAAAGTGCATGAATTACTGCGGTAACTCCTCGGAGCGTCCACATGCTTCACTAACGACTGCCTCCTAATATAGGGTTTAATCACAGCGTTATACGTTAGACGATGGCCTCATCAATTCACTGGCACTCCACAACTCTTTTAAAGTAAGTAAGACGAGACGATGACGTGACCTCGTCAAGAGCATCTGATAGCAGCTTTAATAACCCACGGCTTCAGCCAATCGATGTCAAGACCGAAGGCGGGACTCCAAACGCCATCCGAGTCTGGACTCACACTGGTTTAACTGATCTTTACTGGGCCTTTCTGTGTAAAGTGGCTTTTCTGGTTTCAGCGCATGTTCAGTCTTACACACTCATGAACCGTTCACACTCGAGTTATCCGCTCTCAGCACAGATATATGAAGTTAAACACACACACATGATGAGTGTTGCTATGGTTTCTAATGTTTTAATTCCATTTACAATTAGACATATAAACAAAAGACGAGTGTGATGACTTCATTCACTCTTCCTAACTTTGTCTCCGGATGGAGGGATAACACGAGCACGTCGGGATTCATTATTACTTATATAATCACTCTTCACAAATGACACACAGAGGTGTTTAAATACTGAGATTATACTTAATCACAGCACATTAATTATTGAATAAATAATGAGTTTCCAATCTACTCCAGAAGTGTGTAATTAAAGCGAATTAATTATTATACTAATTGATTTCTTGATTAATTCAAGATCTAGTGAAACTCTTGCTCATTGATACATGGAGAAGCTCACGGCGTCATGTGACCTGGAGAACAACACGACACACACTCCGCTTAAAGAGCAAACGCTATAAAACGTTCATCATCGAGCGATTGCAGATCTAGAGTTTAAATCATCGAGCTCAATATACGGGTCAGTGAAATAATGTAGAAAACCAAAGAACTAGCGGAGAGAAGAAGAAGAAGAAAAAGAAGAAGAAGAAGAAGAAGAACCAGTCGGAGGAGGAGAAGAAGAAGACACTGAAGTCTGTGGTCAGATTATCATGATAATATCTCATGATCTCCTCTCGTCTCACGCTGTAGATCGACACGGATATCACTTTAACTTCAGCAAGAATATACCAAACTCATTAATGTGTGTGTGTGTGTGTGTGTGTGTGTGTGTGTGTGTGTGTGTGTGTGTGTGTTGAATAGCAGATGACGGAGAGTTAAAGAGCCGATCAGTGACGGGCCTGAGGAGCGAGACTCAACACTGCAGGACGAGTAACAAGAACAGCGGGCCACAACACACACACACACACACACACACACACACACACAGGACTGGAAGAGGAAGAGGGACTGTAATGCACACGTAACACTGATGCATTCTGGGAAATGAAGTTCATTTGTTAGAAGTGAGTTTCTCTCAGATCAGCGTCTGGTCCTGTAACACCATGCGAGATCTTTACCTTCATCTTCAGCGTCTCCTCCCGAACACACACTCGTCTCTCCTCCCGAACACACACTCGTCTCTCCTCCCGAACACACACTCGTCTCTCCTCCCGAACACACACTCGTCTCTCCTCCCGAACACACACTCGTCTCTCCTCCCGAACACACACTCGTCTCTCCTCCCGAACACACACTCGTCCATCAGCGGCCGATCTCTCGATCCTCCTCGGTCCCGGAGACGAGCGTGAGGTCAGGACCTTCCGAACACACGAGGACACGGATCTCATTACCCCGAAGCCTCCGGGATATCAAAGCAATTTGGCTCGCCCTCTGTTCCTGAGAAGCAATTAAAATATTAAGCAGAGTTGTAATGGCATTCACACATATTGATATATAGGAGGGGCGCCACGCATGAAATATTGAGAAGTTCCTGCCAAACTTTGATAATGAGACCCAAGGCGACTACAGCCCATTTAACAAGCGCAAGACTTTATCCAGGCTGGGTTTCCTGCATTTATGAGCTCCTGCGTGTGTGCGTGTGCGTGTGTGTGTGTGTGTCCGAATGATGCTGTTCAGTGAAGACGGATTTAATCTGTAAAACTGTTTCTTTGTCGCCCGAAGCTTTTCCTCACGGATCTCCGGTCCGCCAGTCCTCAGGGCCGGTTCCTGAATCTCACTCTTTGAATTCTGTTAAAAACATGATGCGTTTCTCTCAAGCGGCACCTTCCTCTCTCTCCAATCCAGCACTGAGTGAGTTAGACTGCAGTTCCTCCACTGGCCACTAGAGGCGCTGCAGAAGAGACTCACTCCCATAGACCCGCATGTTAAAATGGCAGAATAAACATGTTCACAGTCTGGAGCAGAAACTGGTTGTGGTCTATATCGCTAATGTTGCTCTTCATGACGACTGTGAGCGGGTGAATTCTTTTATAACTCATCCGTTTAAATTATATTAAGCCTTTAAAGTTCTGCATAATTAAGGGCGTGGCCACTTGAGTGACAGGAGGATTGCCGCTGATGTCACTGCTAGCATTCGTTAGCCTCACGTCACCTCAGCTAATCCGCCTCGCTGCACATTTTCAATTATCCGGGGGTGACGCGCGGCCAAGATGGCAACGATCGGCTCCGCCCACTTTGAGCTTGAGAAACGCTCTTCAGAAACACTACGAGAAAGTGACGTCACGCACACTACGTTTATATTATTTTACAGTCTATGGTTTCTCTCAGTGAAACAGACGACGAGTCTCCCGGGTTTCTCGCTGCTGTGTAGCAGAACTCGTGTCACGCGGAGACCGCGGGATATTGATCGCGGACACAGAGCAATCAAATGAAACAACCATTAATGACCTACCGTTGATTTACAAACCACTGGCGTCTGATGCTTTAAACTTCTGCAGAGCATCAGATCTCCTCGTTTACGGCTCACACTCGTTACTCGTTACTGCAACCTCTACTTTCAATTAAATGAACATCAACCTGACCGTCAAGTAGCCAACTTTTAGACTCTCTCGAAATAAAAGACTTTATTAAATTATAGACCCATCTTTTGAATTGATATCGAATCTTAGCAAATCGTTTATAAATAATAAATATTGCATCATTACAATACAATCAACAACAATAACTTTAGCAGGTTATTTAAAATACCTCAATTCGTGTCGCTTCTGTTTTGATATAGGAGTAGGCTCATTTAATGTAGTCTCCCCCTACTGGACACATCAGAAACAACAGGGGCGTAAAACTGCCGGCTCCAGGTCTGCAGCCTCCCCACATAGGCCGCACGGCCCAGACACACACACACACACACACACATGCGGAGAGCGAGCCGATAATAGCAGCTGTCAGTGTGTAACTCCAGCTGAGCGTAATTACAGCAGTGCTTCTCAAACTCTTACTGATGAAACCTTTACTGCATCTGAGAGGAACAATCAAAGCCACGCAAACGAGACAACGCGCATAAATTAGCTTCCAACGTCACGACTGACGAACCCGAGAATCACACGCTCGGATCACGTGTGTGTGTGTATCTGTCAATCAATCTTTTTTAATCAATGGAAATCAATATATTTTAAGCTTTTACTCACAAATGTTTAATTAAATTATTGAATTCACATTTGTATAGCGCTTTTCTCAATACACATCGTTTATAGCAGCTTCAGAAAGTCCACACACAGTTTACTGAGATCAGGTAGCCAGTAGCCTATCAGAGGAGACGGTCTGCATTTCAGAAATGTACAAATCACCGTTAGCAAAAAAAAAAAAAAAAAAAAAAAAAAATGCATTTAAACAATGCAATAATTTAAGGAAGAAACTTTGTTTGATTACAAATATAGTTTCATCAAACATCAGTTATGAAAGGTCACGCACGTAATGCTTTTATCTTTGCTGATCAATATGTGAATAAAATCCTAAATTCATTCAGTTTATCATATAAAGACTTCATTTAATATGTGTGAATATTCATTTTTAGTTTTACAATCTATATGAACTTTTTGAAGTCAAAGAGAGACTGAGGGACAGATCTTCATTTGTGTTTCGATGAACAAAAGTCTTACGGGTTTAGAGGAACATGGGAGTAATTAATGAAATAACGAACCCCATAAGTCATAATTCATATCAGCAAACACCTAAGCAGCAACACGAGTGTGTTCACAGTTCACGGAGATCGTCCAGAGTCAGACCCACTCATGCTCAGATATAGGCTAAAGTGTTCAGAGCTGGAACTGAACAGCCTGTTCCTCGCGTTCCTCCTCACACTACATCACAGCGAGTCTGAGGTCATTAAACTGTAGCAGGAAGACTGGATTTATCCGCTAAGCCTGTGAAATATGGCAGCTTTAATTAAAACTCCCCGACGGAAGAGACAACATGAGAGAAGAGAACCAACACACAGATTACGAAGAAAAGGAGGAAAGAATCATCAAGGTGATGAAAGGAGAATAACAACGAGTGTGAGACTCGAACCAGAGACTCCGTTAAACACCGCGAAATAGAAACGATAAAAGTTCAGGATGAAAATCACTTTATAAAGCCGAGATCAACGGCTGCGTTTCCATCCGAAGCGCTCGTCATCACCTTCATTTCTATAATTATAGTGTAAGTGTGTGTTTCTGCAGTCGTCCTCTTTTCCCTCCATCATAAACGAGTGTGTCGCGCGTCAGACGAAACAGTAAACACTGTCATCCAATCAGCTGACGCCGAGGGGAAGTCACATGAGTTTACTGAGGAATTTTTTTCAGTTTCCATCCATCGTAGTTTATTATGTGCACGTCTTCTAAACGGATAAAAAAAATATTTTATGTACATTAAAAATTTACATTTTTATAATATACATTTTTATAATTTATTCACATCTTGCCATTTCCATCCAGTATTTTTTATTCAATATCCTAAAATGCGCATTAAAACAGGTCGATGAAAACAAAGCTACGGACACATCAACAGATCGCTTTAGTATTCGCTCACTTCTCAGCGACGAGAGGAACAGTTTGATCCACTAACAGAGCCCTGAGGGACACCGAGCGTTACTGGATCACACACACACACACACACACAGGGTTCAAAACATGTACAATATTCAGTTTGAAGGGAAGCATCAAAAATTCATGTCTGGTTATCGTTTTTAATTTAGTCTCAGGAAGTGTTTTGGTTGCCGGACAGTCAGAAACGCTCTCGTTTTCTCGTCCTCTCGTCCAGATGGCCCATGGTCCCGGAGAGCCTCGACCCGAGAGCCATCGGATCTGTCACTGGGACTCGGGGAAAAGGCTCGGACAGCAGAAGCAGGAGATGCAGGATATCAGGAGCATCTTGAGCGAGTCTCTGGGATTTCAGGAACATCTTGAGCGAGTCTGACTCTGTGAGCCGCAGATGGACGAGCTTGAGCCGCACGTGAGCCGAGCGACGCCAGAACCGCAGGCCTTCAGGGAGGTTGAGGGAATGATGGGAGATTTACTCCGAACAAACCAGATCGATTCACTGACCTCTGAGAGATCAGCTGCTGAACAAACCACACACACACACACACACACACACACTAATCAGTTCATGCAGAGACACTGATTTCTGAGGTTTCCCACACACACACACACACACACACACACACACACACACACACACACGGTCTCTTCTCTTACACTCCAGCTTCACATGTTTCAACGCGTGTTTATTAACCGTCTGGTAATCTTCTTCACGTGTCGGGCAAAAATGACCGATTTTTGTTTGTCAATAAAATGAATGCACTATATTTTAGTTTGATTATGTTTTTTATACTAAATCATATATATGCTGTAATTTTAATACTTTTATTCACTTTTTGAACATAGACCTGAAAATGTAATTTCCAACTTAAACTGGTAAATCTTGAGTTTGTTCTCTTTTTAAAGATGACTCCAGGCAAATTATTGCTAAAGTGAAAAAAGTTGCAGGATTTTTATGTGTATTATAGTGAGAAATGCAATACTATTTTTTTATGAAATACATATATTTTCAAAATCATGTTATACTCTAAAACGACGAGAAAATCAAAGCCATATAGATCTCCAGCAGTGTGTGTTCCGCATGTGAGCGTTTGGTCAGTGTGTGTTCGGCTGCAGTTCCAGACGCTTCCACTAGAGGAAATCCAAGGCGTCCAATAATACTTCAACAGAGATGTAGAAGCAAACGAACAGTGCTGAGTCTACAGCATCTACCATTGGATGAAGAGTTTCTGCAGCGATCAGAACGTGTGGAGCTTCACGGTCTACTCCATCAGGAAATGCAAATCTAGGGTCATGATATCATCACATACTGATGATGTCACAGACATGGCCTCTTTAACATATGATGATGTCACAGATGTCACAATTCATATTGCCATGACGATGCATTGACACAATCATTCAAAGTAAAAATACAAAGTAACTAAAGTAAAATAAAATAAAAATCTTCTAGAAGACAAAAACAAAAATGAAACCAAACAAAAGAAAAAGGGAGCCACTTTATACAGCATCATCCCTGGCTTACAATACTAGAAGCTCTTTTGCTAGAAGTCGCCTTTTTACTTGAGCAAAATTACACAAAACAGAACAATAACGTTGGAAATCAGTGACAGGAAATAATGCAAATTAAGCAACTTCACGTGACGTCACCAGCCGTAAACTGCCACATGACACCAAAACAAACACACAAAAATCTACTACACACTTCACACGGTACTCGCTGAACCATCAACCATGGACTACTGTAACCATCACACACACACACACACACACCCCTGGTGATACAGCTCTTACCTGACTCTGCTCTCTGGAATCGGTCGAGTTTGTGTTAAACACCTGAAAACTCAATAAAGCTGAAATACAGCCGTGAAATCCTCCGAGTCACCGCCGTGTACGTGTATCCCCTCCGCCGAGATCTTCTGACGCCAGCATACTTATACACGTCAATAATCCAGCAATGTAATATTATTTAGAAGAGTTTATCTGCATAATATGTCCACCCGCTGCGCGCGCACAAGGCCGCATGGCATCATGGGAGGAAAGCTGCTCGCGTTATGGAAACAAGCATTTCAAAAACTGAAATTAAAATTTACATTGGTGTTTATTCCTTTAGAAGGAATACAACATAAGTGCAAAATAAATCACGTTTTAGGACTAAACCCTCTTTCACACACAGATTCGGAAAATACACGGATAAAGTGACTCGGATTTGACCCGGGATTGCTTGATTTCGGTTCATTCACACTGCCGGAGATTTGCCGGGGTCTGTGAGTGCGTTCACAAACAACCCGTAAAGATCCCGGGAAGACACATGACGTCAGGACGAGACGTGTAACGCACGCGTCGAAAACATGTCACGCGCACACCGATCCACAACAAAACTGGCGAACGATCTCAGCTTCAGAAAGAGAAATTAGAAAGAGATTATTTCCTGGTAATATAAGACATACATAGGCTAAATAAAAAAAATAATTATTATGATTATTATAAAATATGAAAGACGTGTTAAATATTATTAGCATGATGTGGTAATTATCAGTGTCAGCATCATAATGTTCCGTGATTATCTGCAACATTCGTGGTCATTTTTAAAGAATATAAATATTGTGTGATTCGAAGTGAAAAGTGTCACACGAACATTAAAATAATATCTAGCGTTATGTATATTTTCATGGTGGATTTACAGCTCATTCCGTCAAACCGTCTTCCAGAGACTCTGGGATAAAAACCACGATGTGTGGATGCTTATTTAATCATTTATAATATTTCATCATTTGTATTTTCTTAATAATGTTTATTTAATAAAATGTATGTAAATAAAGTAATTGAAACTATTAAAAAGTAATAATAAATTCCAGGCATTCACACACACTC